>NC_091170.1:40967660-41022660 GCF_040958095.1 Procambarus clarkii | reverse complement strand
AGAGTGAGGCCAGCTGTGTGTGTGTGTGTGAGAGTGAGGCCAGCTGTGTGTGTGTGTGTGAGAGTGAGGCCAGCTGTGTGTGTGTGTGTGAGAGTGAGGCCAGCTGTGTGTGTGTGTGTGTGAGAGTGAGGCCAGCTGTGTGTGTGTGTGTGTGAGAGTGAGGCCAGCTGTGTGTGTGTGTGTGTGAGAGTGAGGCCAGCTGTGTGTGTGTGTGTGTGAGAGTGAGGCCAGCTGTGTGTGTGTGTGTGTGAGAGTGAGGCCAGCTGTGTGTGTGTGTGTGTGAGAGTGAGGCCAGCTGTGTGTGTGTGTGTGTGAGAGTGAGGCCAGCTGTGTGTGTGTGTGTGTGAGAGTGAGGCCAGCTGTGTGTGTGTGTGTGTGAGAGTGAGGCCAGCTGTGTGTGTGTGTGTGTGTGAGAGTGAGGCCAGCTGTGTGTGTGTGTGTGTGAGAGTGAGGCCAGCTGTGTGTGTGTGTGTGTGAGAGTGAGGCCAGCTGTGTGTGTGTGTGTGTGAGAGTGAGGCCAGCTGTGTGTGTGTGTGTGTGAGAGTGAGGCCAGCTGTGTGTGTGTGTGTGTGAGAGTGAGGCCAGCTGTGTGTGTGTGTGTGTGAGAGTGAGGCCAGCTGTGTGTGTGTGTGTGTGAGAGTGAGGCCAGCTGTGTGTGTGTGTGTGTGAGAGTGAGGCCAGCTGTGTGTGTGTGTGTGTGAGAGTGAGGCCAGCTGTGTGTGTGTGTGTGTGAGAGTGAGGCCAGCTGTGTGTGTGTGTGTGTGAGAGTGAGGCCAGCTGTGTGTGTGTGTGTGTGAGAGTGAGGCCAGCTGTGTGTGTGTGTGTGTGTGAGAGTGAGGCCAGCTGTGTGTGTGTGTGTGTGTGAGAGTGAGGCCAGCTGTGTGTGTGTGTGTGTGTGAGAGTGAGGCCAGCTGTGTGTGTGTGTGTGTGTGAGAGTGAGGCCAGCTGTGTGTGTGTGTGTGTGTGAGAGTGAGGCCAGCTGTGTGTGTGTGTGTGTGTGAGAGTGAGGCCAGCTGTGTGTGTGTGTGTGTGTGAGAGTGAGGCCAGCTGTGTGTGTGTGTGTGTGTGAGAGTGAGGCCAGCTGTGTGTGTGTGTGTGTGTGAGAGTGAGGCCAGCTGTGTGTGTGTGTGTGTGTGAGAGTGAGGCCAGCTGTGTGTGTGTGTGTGTGAGAGTGAGGCCAGCTGTGTGTGTGTGTGTGTGAGAGTGAGGCCAGCTGTGTGTGTGTGTGTGTGAGAGTGAGGCCAGCTGTGTGTGTGTGTGTGTGAGAGTGAGGCCAGCTGTGTGTGTGTGTGTGTGAGAGTGAGGCCAGCTGTGTGTGTGTGTGTGTGAGAGTGAGGCCAGCTGTGTGTGTGTGTGTGTGAGAGTGAGGCCAGCTGTGTGTGTGTGTGTGTGAGAGTGAGGCCAGCTGTGTGTGTGTGTGTGTGAGAGTGAGGCCAGCTGTGTGTGTGTGTGTGTGAGAGTGAGGCCAGCTGTGTGTGTGTGTGTGTGAGAGTGAGGCCAGCTGTGTGTGTGTGTGTGTGAGAGTGAGGCCAGCTGTGTGTGTGTGTGTGTGAGAGTGAGGCCAGCTGTGTGTGTGTGTGTGTGAGAGTGAGGCCAGCTGTGTGTGTGTGTGTGTGAGAGTGAGGCCAGCTGTGTGTGTGTGTGTGTGAGAGTGAGGCCAGCTGTGTGTGTGTGTGTGTGAGAGTGAGGCCAGCTGTGTGTGTGTGTGTGTGAGAGTGAGGCCAGCTGTGTGTGTGTGTGTGTGTGAGTGAGGCCAGCTGTGTGTGTGTGTGTGTGTGTGAGTGAGGCCAGCTGTGTGTGTGTGTGTGTGAGAGTGAGGCCAGCTGTGTGTGTGTGTGTGTGAGAGTGAGGCCAGCTGTGTGTGTGTGTGTGTGTGAGTGAGGCCAGCTGTGTGTGTGTGTGTGTGTGTGTGTGTGTGTGTGTGTGTGTGTGTGTGTGTGTGTGTGAGAGTGAGGCCAGCTGTGTGTGTGTGTGTGTGTGTGTGTGTGTGTGTGTGTGTGAGAGTGAGGCCAGCTGTGTGTGTGTGTGTGTGTGTGTGTGTGTGTGTGAGAGTGAGGCCAGCTGTGTGTGTGTGTGTGTGTGTGTGTGTGTGTGTGTGTGTGTGTGTGTGAGAGTGAGGCCAGCTGTGTGTGTGTGTGTGTGTGTGTGTGTGTGTGTGTGTGTGTGTGTGTGTGTGAGTGAGGCCAGCTGTGTGTGTGTGTGTGTGTGTGAGTGAGGCCAGCTGTGTGTGTGTGTGTGTGTGTGAGTGAGGCCAGCTGTGTGTGTGTGTGTGTGTGTGTGTGTGTGAGTGAGGCCAGCTGTGTGTGTGTGTGTGTGTGTGTGTGAGGGAGGCCAGCTGTGTGTGTGTGTGTGTGTGAGTGAGGCCAGCTGTGTGTGTGAGTGAGGCCAGCTGTGTGTGTGTGTGTGTGTGTGTGAGGCCAGCTGTGTGTGTGTGTGTGAGTGAGGCCAGCTGTGTGTGTGTGTGTGTGTGAGTGAGGCCAGCTGTGTGTGAGTGCGAGTGAGGCCAGCTGTGTGTGTGTGTGTGTGTGTGTGAGTGAGGCCAGCTGTGTGTGTGTGTGTGTGTGAGTGAGGCCAGCTGTGTGTGTGTGTGTGTGTGTGAGTGAGGCCAGCTGTGTGTGTGTGTGTGTGTGTGAGTGAGGCCAGCTGTGTGTGTGTGTGAGGCCAGCTGTGTGTGTGTGTGTGTGTGTGTGTGTGTGTGAGTGAGGCCAGCTGTGTGTGTGTGTGTGAGTGAGGCCAGCTGTGTGTGAGTGCGAGTGAGGCCAGCTGTGTGTGAGTGCGAGTGAGGCCAGCTGTGTGTGTGTGTGTGTGTGTGTGAGGCCAGCTGTGTGTGTGTGTGTGAGTGAGGCCAGCTGTGTGTGAGTGCGAGTGAGGCCAGCTGTGTGTGAGTGCGAGTGAGGCCAGCTGTGTGTGTGTGTGTGTGTGTGAGTGAGGCCAGCTGTGTGTGTGTGTGTGTGTGAGTGAGGCCAGCTGTGTGTGTGTGTGAGGCCAGCTGTGTGTGTGTGTGTGTGTGTGTGTGTGAGAGTGAGGCCAGCTGTGTGTGTGTGTGTGTGAGTGAGGCCAGCTGTGTGTGTGTGTGTGTGTGTGTGTGTGTGAGTGAGGCCAGCTGTGTGTGTGTGTGAGTGCGAGTGAGGCCAGCTGCGTGAGTGCGAGTGAGGCCAGCTGTTTGTGAACGAGCCCAGTTGCTTATAAATGAAAACCCGCTTAGTGAAAACAGCATTGATGAGCTATATTTACACCGTTTACAAACACATACATCAACGGACTATATTCACAGTATATCAAACTAACATTGCCGTGAGCACCCCCCCCCCCTAAGAAGCTCTTCAACACCATCGAGTGTAGTGTAATTAGGTTATATGGGTTCGAAACCCATTCTTTGGGTGAGTGTGGGGGGGGGGGGAGGAGGTTGCAGTAATGGGTTCAAGCATTGATCTTGTATTGATATTTTAAGCTGACCTTTTGATCTTTGATGTTTTAAGCTGACTAATTTCTATTTGTGGTGGATTGCCTATATATGGTTTTATTTTTGACTATCCACTCCCACCACGCGCATCCGCGTGTCGAATATATGGTGTCGTGTGTCACCTAGACAGTATATAGGGTCGTGTGTGTCACCCAGACAGTATATAGTCGTGTGTGTCACCCAGACAGTATACAGTGTCGTGTGTGTAACCCAAATAGTATACAGTACCGGGTGTTATACTCAAACAATAGACAGTGCCAGGTGTGTCACCCAGACATTATACAGTGTCAGGTGTGTCACCCAGATGGTATAGAGGGCCAGATGTGTCACCCAGACTATATACAACCACTGAATACTGATCACACATCACTTAAATGATGGTTGATTAGTGTCGATAATGAAAGTCCTTCGAAAACAGGTATATAATGTTGTCGAACTCATGCATAGTTGCTGCATTTGTCGGAGTGCAACACTGGCACAGTACTGCAGTCGACACCTCACAGTAACCTCGATGTATTTCAGCTCGTTTGTGAAATACGCAAATTAATGAAAATAGAAGGAATAATTATCGATTAGTTGTTCAGTCGACATTTACAACTCATTTGTCTCTTCCACAGAGGCTTTCTGTCGATGGGGTTCAGGGGATGGGGTTCAGGCTGTGGGTTCAGGCTGTGGGTTCAGGCTGTGGGTTCAGGCTGTGGGGTTCAGGCTGTGGGGTTCAGGGGATGGGGTTCAGGGGATGGGGTTCAGGGGATGGGGTTCAAGCGATGGGGTTCAGACTATGGGTTCGGGTCATGACCCATTGACCCCTATGATAAAAGTAGAAGCATGTTTTCCCCATATATTTTTTTCAGATGTTAATGATGGCTAAATTTGAGCTTCTTAAAACAAGCGTAAATTTCTCTGGTACATTATTTTTTTTGTTTTGTTTAGCTATTGTTTATATACGAGTGCAAGAACAAGTTAAGACGGTGCTGCAAGACAAATGCTCTGGAGACGCTATCTTAGCAAGTGTGGTGTTTACACACACACACACACACACACACACACACACACACACACACACACACACACACACACACACACACAACACACACAACACACACACCACACACACCACACACTGTGTGTGTGTGTGTGTGTACTTACCTAGTTGTGCTTGCGGGGGTTAAGATCTCTTTTTGGTCTCGCCTCTCAATTGTCAATCAACTAATGTACAGGTTGATGGGAGATTCGATTCGTACAGGTGTGTATATGTGTGTAGCAGTCTTTCTTCTAAACATTTGTTGAATAGGACCGAAATATTAAGATTAATGATTCTAACACGAATCTTCTCAATATTTCTTAAGTTTTTCTTCACTATCGAGGGTAGTTGAAAAATGAACTCTCCAAAAGTTCATTTTCACACTTTATTTATGGTCTGCCGCTTAGAAGCGTTTCGCAAGACACTTCTTACATTCTCAAAGACAATTTCACATAATTTGTTAGTGCTAATATTCGTTTTATTTGGTGGAGTGATAGGACATGAATCAATGGGTACATTGTGTGTTTTATCTTCTTGCTTCTGTGTTGGTTCGGGGTGTTGAAGTGAAATATTGAGAAGATTCGTGTTAGAATAATTAATCTTACCCTTTCAGTCATATTCAATATATATATATATATATATATATATATATATATATATATATATATATATATATATATATATATATATATATATATATATATATATATAAATAATTTTGAGGCAATGAGGTTACTTGAACTCGCGCTCTGGTGGTTCTGTCGCCAGAACCTTAACCGACTGGGCCACGGTTGTACAAACGTCGACCAACCCAGAACTCTACAGAGTTCTCTGGGCGGTTCTGGAGGCCCCGAAGCGGAGCCCAACCAGGGTTTTACTGTCAACCCGACCACAATGGGATCTCCAGAACGCGAGTTCAAGTCACTCCACTGCCTGAAAATTATTTATATTGATATATCACACCATTGTAATTTCATTGCGGTATGAATTTATGTATGTGTATGTATGAATGTTTGTATGTATGTATATATGTATATATTGGCGAGTCCAAAACAGACCTTTACTTTTAATTATCTAAAATAGATCTTTACATATTACATATAATTAAAACTAAAGGGCTAACAATGCCTGATGTTAGCCCTAAATGGAACACGGCCCCCCCCCCCAAGCCTCACAGACTCCTGGAAGAATTTCTGGGGGTTCCTTAGTGACATGGTTTTTTTTTTTTTTTTAAGGTGATCGCGCGGTAGGTCCCTCTGCTGTACGTTCAGATATTTTCCAGAATGCGATTAATGCTGTAAGTGACCCATTTAACATCGGGGCGTCTTATAATTGTGTGGTTTATGGCATTCTTCTCCTTGATTTTAGGACCTTTTTTTCCCGCGTGGAAATCAGTGGGTTATTGTCGTCTGGGGCAGTTAAAGCGGGTGAATAAAATGGGTTGGTTAATGGGGTGTTTTTGTTGCTGTGGCGGAGTCTTGGTCATGATGCTGCCTCCACGCTGCTGCTGCTTCTCCTCCCTGCTTGTCTCTTCATGCCTGTCCTGCTGCATCTGTCCTCCTGCTTCCTGTCTAGGTGACAGTCGTCCAGATAACAGTCGTAAAGGTGACCATTTTCCAGGTGACGGGTGATTTGAAACCTAACTTACAAATTACTCCCCTAGTTCACAACCCTCCCACGCTATTTGTTATTGTTCTAGCGAGAACGGCCTGTCCTCCCCCCTACCCCCTCCCCCCCAACTCTCAACTCCCCTCTCGCCAAAATATCATTTTGTGAAGAGCGAGGCTCGAGACTCTCTCAAGAGTCACCTCATCTACGCTATAACCCCTAATGAGAGCCCCTTGACACCTGCCTTGATTAGTCTGCAGCGAATTAAATAGATAATGCCATCTCTACTGACACACAAATATTAATTATTTTTTTTTACACGTTTTGTTGTTAAAGAAATCTTGATAAATTGTTTAGCTGGCTTGAAGACTCCTCCTGTTAGATTATGATAAAAGTTTAATCCGATTCTGCGCTGGTTGCTCCAGGGTGTTAATGGGGGTGGGAAGCTGAGCTGGTTGGGCAGGAGGATGGGGAGGAGGAAAAGGAGGTAGAAGGGGGGAGAGGAGGGGAAGAAAGAGGAGGAGGTGTGTGGGGGAGGGGGGGAGGGTTGATTTCGCAGGTGCAAGAAATATTTACATACAAGGTTTGTGCTTGGAATATAACGAGACACGCGAGCGGGCCAAAATGTATGTATTGTAAAATGTAAAAAAAAAACTGGTCCGTTTGTGTTATAGTTCGCTGTGGAAGACACCTCGGAGGGCGTAAGAGAAGATGAAGGGGGGGGTTGGTGGATGGGGGGGAAGGAGTAGTATTTTGGGAGATTTTTCTTGTAATGAGAGAGTATCGGTCTGGTTACTTTCTTGAAGTAACCCAGAGAGCTCTGTGGAGACCTGCAATGTTATGAGGGCGGTGCTGAATAAGAAATCTGTTGGGTATAGGCATGAGTGTACTCACCTAATTGTGCTTGCGGGGGTTGAGCTCTGGCTCTTGGGTCCCGCCTCTCAACTGTCAATCAACAGGTGTACAGGTTCCTGAGCCTATTGGGCTCTATCATATCTACACTTGAAACTGTGTATGGAGTCAGCCTCTCTTACATCACTACCTAGTGCATTCCACCTGTTAACTACTCTGACACTGCAAAAGTTCTTTATAACGTCCCTGTGGCTCATTTGGGTACTCAGTCTTCACCTGTGTCCCCTTGTTCGCGTACCATCCGTGTTAAACAGTTTATCCTTATCTCCCCTGTCAATTCCTCTGAGAATTTTGTAGGTAGTGATCATGTCTCCCCTTAATCTTCTATCGTCCAGTGTAATGAGGTGCATTTCACGCAGCCTTTCCTCGGAACTCATGCCTCTTAATTCTGGGACTAGCCTAGTGGCATATCTCTCAACTTTTTCCAGCTTCGTCTTGTGCTTGACAAGGTACGGGCTCCATGCTGGGGCCGCATACTCCAGGATTGGTCTTACGTATGTGGTATACAAGGTTCTGAATAATTCCTTACACAGATTCGTGAAGGCAGTTCTAATGTTAGCCAGCCTCGCATATGCCGCAGACGTTATTCTTTTTATGTGGGCTTCAGGAGACAGGTTTGGTGTCATATCAACTCCTAGTGTTGTGTGTGTGTGTGGGCGTGCCCGTGCGCTCACACATGTGAGCGCACGCACATGTACTCGCCAACGTGTGCGTGCGTGTGTGTGTGCGTGTGTGCACTAAGGCAGAAACTGACGATTGCCTGGAGCCAACATCCTAAGCACTCACATATTTGTTTTTCCATTAGAGATTTTCCTCTGGATTTGTCCTATTCCCGTCCGGCGCTGCGTGAATGGGACCTGTATGTCGTTTGTCGGCTCCCTGGCCCTGAATGAGAGAGATTCTTTGGTGGTAGTGTGAAAGGGCGCTAATGACCACTTACGTACTCATTAATGAGGCGCTGGATGGGGGGACGGAGATCATGGGGGTGAGGGACTGTGGGGGGGGGGGAGGCGTCACGGAACCTACTTAACCACACCAAGACGAAGGAAGTGAAAAAAAAGATGATGAAACCATTCGCTAATCCTGTGTTACTTGGGGATTCAGCTGTTTATTGGTTGACTTCTTAATTGGGTTGGTGACTGTTTTGTTTATTAGTTTATTTATTGGTTGGTTGAAATATTCGTTTGCTCGTCTATTGGTTCATTCATTTATTGGTTCGTTCATCAGTTGGTTGGTTTATATATTGGTTTGTCCATCTATTGGTTTGTCCATATAATGGTTAGTCCATATAATGGTTTGTCCACCTATTGGCTAGTTTTATCTCTTGATTCGTTCACTAATTGGTTTCTTCATCTGGTCCGTGGATTCATTGTTTCCTCGGCCCGGACTCTTAACTCAGCCCATCTTCTCGAGCGTTCGCAACATCACTAGATTGATGTACTAATTTGCCCGAACCTAACCTAATCGAGGATGCAAGAATAGAAAATGGGACATTACCTCAAATTTGCGAGCCGTTGTGAATTTTATACTACGTCATTTTTTAATCTTAAAGGACGGGTTGACTATACATTACCCTAACCTATCCGGAGGGAGGGAAGAGGGTGCCGGTCGGCCGAGCGGACAGCACACTGGACTTGTGATCCTGTGGTCCTGGGTTCGATCCCGGGCGCCGGCGAGAAACAATGGGCAAAGTTTCTTTCACCCTATGCCCCTGTTACCTAGCAGTAAAATAGGTACTTGGGTGTTAGTCAGCTGTCACGGGCTGCTTCCTGGGGGTGGAGGCCTGGTCGAGGACCGGGCCACGGGGACACTAAAGCCCCGAAATCATCTCAAGATAACCGCAAGATAACAAGAATCCTAGCCGATGGATCCACTTACAGAAAATGTGATCGTTTGTGAACCACTATGATTCATTGTAAATCGTATTTTGTCCGTTGGGGAATTTGACGCCAAAAATGCTATGCTATCATTCGAGTTGCCTAACTCCCGGGTGTATATTAACTGCTAGGTGAACAGAAGCATCAGAAACATGCCCAACCATTTCCGTTCAGCCCGGGAATCGAACTCGGGATTCCTTATTGTAGTCGAGAACGAAGCCCAGTAGCAGTGGTAGGGGTAAAGTATCAGGGAACTGTTCTCAAACCTAATATTCTGCAACCTTAGACCACGTGGTCAATCTATGACTTCAACGTCAAAATTCGTACGCTTTGGTGAAATTACCAGCATCGCAATATTGACGTTTTCCGGGACTTTAATGAAAATTGGATTTTAATATGTAAGGCGGGTTGTCTATGTACAGACACTTCTGGTGAGTCACAAACCACTTCAAATATGACGTTTGTCAAATCGTGAGAACGGGGTTGAGGGTGGGAAGGGGGGGGGGTTAGAACGAGAGAGGGGAAGGGGGTTCGAACTACGGAAACCATGACTTGGTTTGACCACTGGTCACCCATCCAGCTACTGTGCAAACCCAACCGTGCTTGACGTGACTATATGCAGCGCACTTATCATCCAAATAACCCAGATACAACGGTGTTAAAAGAGGGAGTAAGAGAGAACGACGGTGGAGACGGTGTGAAGAAAAAGGGTGAGAGAGGGAGAGAGAGAGAGAAGGGAGGAGAGAGGGAGAAAGATGGAGAAGGGTGGAGTGGGAATTAGACGGGAAGTTGATGGGATTTTAGGGGAGAAAGAAGGAGAATGTGGAGTTGGGGAGTGGGTGATGTTGGAATAGAGAAAAGAAGAGAGGGAAGGAGAGGGGGCGACGCATCTTGGTCATATATTCAGCTTGGAGCCCAGGCGCTAGACTCACCGACTAAGGTCTAAACGTGCAAGTCTAAAAAGCTCGAAGGATTCGAACGTTTTGTGCCTAGTTCTCGTAACGTTATGTTTAAGAGACGCTTCTGAAAGTTTCTTATACCAAGACCAGACTTAGCAAGTCTTAGTGGACGGTGTAAGTCTTCGTTCTCACTCGCAGTGTGGTCAGGTGGATCTGTGTTCCATAGTGACCATTCACTGTATCATTCACTGTACAGGTTCAGCTGCTGTCTCATCACAGTGAGGTCCACAGTGACCATTCACTGTATCATTCACTATACAGGTTCAGCTGCTGTCTCATCACAGTGAGGTCCACAGGGACCATTCACTGTATCAACACAGCATGAGAATATATCGTCTTTGGTAGGAATTAAAATATTATAATGATTTACCTGGACTCTCTTGTCAGCTCATCTAATGATCCTGTCGCAAGATTAGCAAGACGTATGGTCGTGGGACGTCACTCTGAGAGCTCTGTATATATTATATATCAACGGTTGGACACCGAAGGTGAGTAGGATTTATATTAAAGGCTACCAGAGCCTTCTGGCTCATATGTGATGTTTTCTGTGTTTTTTACGAGCGAGAGGAGACTCGTTTTTGCAATAAGAGTCTCGTGTGTGTTTTAGAATTGTCTGGTGTGTGTGTGTGTGTGTATGTGTACTCGCCTAGTTGTGCTTGCGGGGGGTGGGGGGGGTTGAGCTTCGGCTCCTTAGTCTCGCTTCCCACCTATATGTGGAGTAATTCTCGGTTTATGACTTACTAATATTACAGTCCAAATGCCAAGACTATTTGTTTTTCATCGGCAACCATAAATACATTCACATTTATGCAGCTTAACAAGGCTATTTGAAGGGCTCCGTAGTTTGTGTCAAGCTTTGTGACACCAAAAAATCCCCATCTCGCAGGATAGTCAGAATAGAACATAAGAATAAAGGTAACTTCAGAAAAACTATTGGCCCATAAGAGGCAGATCCTATTTATAACCACCCAATCCCACTCATATACATGTCCAACCCACGCTTGAAACAATCAAGGGACCCCCACCTCCACCATGTTACGCTGTAACACCACTCTAATAAAGTGTACCACTATAATGGAAACACTACTTATCCTGAGTAACACTTCCCCATCGGTTGCACTTGATAACACTGTTATGAAACACGGTAATGTGAGCTGACATATGATGGTTACACCGGAACCAAAGGTACACTGCCAATAAGGAAATGCTAACACAAGGATTAAATACGCTGCCACCATCTGCCTTTGACCATTGAGACTATATCAAGCAACGAGGCAAGAAACATTGCTAGACTAGGAGAGTACGTTCTATGACTGTCATTAATTATGAAAACGGTTGTCAGCCACTATATCCAAAAGGCTAAGAGGATTCAACAATTGACACAGACGGGAAATTTCACGTAAGTTTATTGAGACCAAAATTATGTCAATCACCAATTATAAATCCTACCCTAACACTGGCAAAAAGTTAAGAAATTTGGACATGGAACAAAAACTCAGAGATCACACACATTACCTTAAGCTATCTGTCTCTCCCTGGCTGAGATGTTCTTCACAGCCCCGCTCTCGATCCCGGTGTACCGCACTCTGAGTTCTCTAAGTCCCTAAAGGACCTCTATATACAACCCCCACAGGGGGGGAGGGGGAGATCTGCTGTTGCTACCCACCAAGAGTGTACAAACACTCAAGAAATATTTCAATAAGCTTGTTTGACATTCACCATACACTCTTCAAGAGAGGAGTTATTAATTACATGTGTGACTGACCTCTGACCTGGCCAAAAGGGGGAGATCCAAGGATGTTTACACATAAGAATCTGGAGTCTAATTCCCTTGCATGAAATATTACATACTTGAAACTATGCTGACTAAGACTAACCCAGGAATTTTTTTAATTTACAAGATGAACCGGAGGTCATCTGGGCTGACCTCTTGAAGAAGGCTTCCCTGGGTGTGAACTCTAAGGGGGGGGGGAGGTCCTGGGTGTTACAACGCGGTAATTGGTTTCACGAATCAACAACCCTGTTAACAAACCAGTATTTACCCAGGTCTTTCCAAAATCTAAACTTATCCAATTTTTACCCATTGTTTCGTGTTCTGTCTTGTGTGGATACTTTTAATATCCTATTTAATACCCGGTCCTCGACCAGGCCTCCTTTTGGTTACATACCCCCCCAGGAAGCAGCCCGTAGCAGCTGTCCGACTCCTAGGTACCTATTTACTGCTAGGTGAACAAGTACATCAGGGTGAAAGAAACTCTGCCCAATTGTTTCCGACTCCGCCAGGGATCGAACCCGGACCCTTAGGACTACGAATCCCGAGCGCTGTCTACTCAGCCGTCAGGGTTCCCATAGAGCTTACGTTTTCACCGGAGGCTGAGAACAAGAGATAACATCTGTTAAAAGACAGAGGTGGACGCATCAAGTTGTGAATAGACGAAGCATCATCTTGCGATTACCTTCGGGGCTCAACGTCCCCGCGGCCCGGTCCCCCCCATTCAGGCCTTCTTATTTATCTTTACATAGGAAAAAATCGCTTGCGACCTTGCCTCGCTTAGGCCAGTAGGCCTAGTGCAGGGTCCGTGTATTCTTCTGTATACTCGAGAGCGTATTCATGACGGCATACATAGGGATTCATAGCAGTATTCTTGGTACTGCTATGGAAGAGCCTGAGAATATACAGGACCTCCCGGAAAGTGACACAGGGTTGAGAATATGCTGAGCGACCGAGAAAGTGACACAGTGGGTTGAGAATATGCTGAGCGACCGAGAAAGTGACACAGTGGGTTGAGAATATGCTGAGCGACCGAGAAAGTGACACAGGGTGGTTGAGAATATACAGGAACACCCAGAAAGTGACACAGGGGGTTGAGAATATGCTGAGCGACCGAGAAAGTGACACAGGGGGTTGAGAATATACAGGACCTCCCAGAAAGTGACACAGGGGGTTGAGAATATACAGGACCTCCCAGAAAGTGACAGTGGGTTGAGAATATGCTAAGCGACCGAGAAAGTGACACAGTGGGTTGAGAATATGCTGAGCGACCGAGAAAGTGACACAGTGGGTTGAGAATATGCTGAGCGACCGAGAAAGTGACACAGTGGGTTGAAAATATGCTGAGCGACCGAGAAAGTGACACAGCGGGTTGAGAATATGCTGAGCGACCGAGAAAGTGACACAGTGGGTTGAGAATATGCTGAGCGACCGAGAAAGTGACACAGTGGGTTGAGAATATGGTGAGCGACCGAGAAAGTGACACAGTGGGTTGAGAATATGCTGAGCGACCGAGAAAGTGACACAGTGGGTTGAGAATATGGTGAGCGACCGAGAAAGTGACACAGTGGGTTGAGAATATGCTGAGCGACCGAGAAAGTGACACAGGGGGTTGAGAATATGCTGAGCGACCGAGAAAGTGACACAGGGGGATACCTACCACCGTGACAGCAGGAAACCTCCTCTTACCCCCACCTTCTCTAATATGCAAATTCAGACCTGCGTCGCACCACATATCCAAGACTCGCGTGCGTATGATTTGTGGATCTTGGAGAGTTTCCTGGAGTGGTTATCATTAACGTTATAAAATGCCCAGTTTAATGACAGTGGTTGTAATTGTCTCCTGCTGCAGCGCCTCAAACTTTTCCCAGATAATTTGCAAGGGAAATTACCGAGTATTAAGTTTGGTGGAAAAAAAAACAAATATATGAGACTTAGAACTTAACTAGTGTTGTATGAGCGGCAGAGAGTTCCTCTGTTGAAGCTGATGAGAAATGTTTGACAGAGGGAGTGAGAGATGCCTGACGCAGGGATGAGAGAGAGAGAGATCTGTCGCAGAAGTGAGAGATAGCTGTCGCAAGTTCCAGATATCTGTCGGAGGTGAGAGATAGATGGAGGTGAGATATCTGTTGGAAGTTAGAATGTCTGACAGAAGAGGTTGAGAGGCTGACTCTGACCAAGAGAAGAGGCAGAAGAAGACGCCACGTGCCTCACTAAGGCAGTGAGGCACGAGACTGAGGAAGAGTGAGACATGTAATAAGGGTGGTGTGAGAGAGAGAGAGAGAGAGAGAGAGAGAGAGAGAGAGAGAGAGAGAGAGAGAGAGAGAGAGAGAGAGGGAGGGGGGGGGCTAAGGTCTCGGAGACTATAGAGAGCTGATCAGTAAAACCAGTTAATGGTCAAGATGGACTACCATAAGTGTTCCCGTGTGTTTGTTTGATCGTTTGTTTATGGAAATGTATAGGTTTGTGTGAGGCAGCTAATGGATGTTAACCTCCCCGCTCCCCACACACACACACACACACACACACACACACACACACACACACACACACACACACACACACTGCGCGTACTATACAGTCATACAGTGTACTACAGTGCTATACAACACTAGTTAATTTCTAAGTCTCATATAATTATTTTTTTTCGCACCAAACTTAATACTCGGTAATTTCCCTTGCAAATTGTCTATCAAAAGTTTGAGGAGCTGCAGCAGGAGACAATTACAACCACTGTCATTAAAGTGGGCATTTTATAACGTTAATGACAACCACTCCAGGACTGAGCGATCACAGTGTACCAGTGTAGTGTTTGAGTATCTGGTCGAAGAAGGGTTCGGGAACTCAAGAAAGTGACCTGAAAACAAAAGGCCGGCATTCCGAAAGGGAAACTATGAGGAGATAAGAAAGTTTCTAACAGGACCTTGGGAAACAGTGCTCAAGGGAAAGACGGCCCAAGACATGATGGACTACATCACACAGAAGTGTAAGGAGGCGGCAGACAAGTTCATCCCAGTCCAAAAGAACAAAAATGAATTGCAGACGAGAAACCATATGGTTTAATTAGAGATGTAAGCTAGCAAAGCAACTAAGTACAAGGGTGCGGAGAAACTAGAAATACCAGAAACTAGAAATTTGCCTCGTAGCCTGGTGGATAGCGCGCAGGACTCGTAATTCTGTGGCGCGGGTTCGATTCCCGCACGAGGCAGAAACAAATGGGCAAAGTTTCTTTCACCCTGAATGCCCATGTTACCTAGCAGTAAATAGGTACCTGGGAGTTAGTCAGCTGTCACGGGCTGCTTCCTGGGGGTGGAGGCCTGGTCGAGGACCGGGCCGCGGGGACACTAAAGCCCCGAAATCATCTCAAGATAACCTCAAGATAACCAGGACACTAGGGAGCAGAGGAAGATACCAGAGAGCCAGGAATGAATACGTCAGGGTGAGAAGAGAGGCAGAAAGACAAGGTGAAAATGACATAGCGAGCAAGGCAAAGACTCAACCTAAATTGCTGCACAGCCACATCAGGAGAACAACAACAGTGAAGGAACAGGTAATGAAACAGGATAGGGGGCAGCTAAATTCACTACAAACGACAAGGAACTGTGCGAGAATATCAATAAGAAATCCCAAGAGGTTTTCAAAGTAGAGCAAGGAGAAGTCTCGGAGATAAGAGAGGAAATATCTAACTAGAGTTTGTGATTACCAGTGGGGAGGTGGGGAAGCATCTGCAAGAGTTGGATGTGAGAAATATCAATACAAGTAGGTCGGGATGGAATCTCACCATGAATACTAAAGGAAGGAGCAGAAGCTCTGTGCCTGCCACTCTCCATGGTGTATAAGAAATCACTGGTAACTGGTGAACTTCCAAAAATTGGGAAGACGGCTAATGTCCAAATATTCAAGATTCAAATTTAGCAAACAAGGCTAGTGGAACATCTGAAGCGAAAGAATCATGCCTCACAGGATTAATTGAATTCTAAGACCTGGCAACAATAATCAGGCAAGAGAGTGCTGGGCAGACTGCATATTCGTGGATTGTTAGAAAGCCTTTGACACAGTACCACATAAGAGATTAGTGCCCACGCTGGAGATGCAGGCAGGAGTGAAGGGGCAGGTACCCCAATGGATAAGGAAGTACCTAAGCAACGGAAGACAGCGTCATTGTGAGGGATGAGGTCTCGGAGTGGCAAGGCGTCACCAGTGGAGTTCCACGGGGATCAGTCCTTGGACTTATACTAGTTCTGATACATGTAAATGAGCTCCCAGAGGGAATAGACACGTTCCTCTCAATGTTTGCTATTGATGCAAAAATTATGAGGAGGATTAAGACAGTGGAAGATAGTATAAGGCTACAAGATGACCTAGACAAACTGTAGGAATGGTCTAACAAATGGCTACTATAGTTCAACCCAAGTAAATGTAAGGTAATGAAACTAGGCAGAGGAAATAGGAGGCCAGACACTGAATACAGAATGGGAGATGAAGTCCTTCATGAAACGGACAGAGAGAAAGATCTAGGAGTTGATATCACACTAAACCTGTCTCCTGAAGCCCAGATCAAAAGAATAACATCAGCGACTTATGCGAGGCTGGCTAACATCAGAACTGTCTTCAGAAACCTGTGTAAGGAATCTTTCAGAACCTTGTATACCACATATTGATTTTTTGATTGTTGCCGCCGTAGGCGGCTAGTTTATTGTGCACCCCATACCCATCCTGTGAGCGGTAGCGCAAAAAGCATTACAGAGGGTACAAAACGTCTTTATCAGACCTCATCTTGGAGTATGCGGCCCCAGCATGGAGCCAGTATCTTGTCAAGCACAAGACGAAGCTGGAAAAAGTTCAGAGGTATGCCACTAGGCTAGTCCCAAAACTAAGAGACATGAGTTACGGGGAAATGCTGCGTGAAATGCACCTTACGACACTGGAAGACAAAAGAGTAAGGAAAGACATGATCACTACCTACAAAATTCTTAGAGGAATTGACAAGATAAACTGTTTAACACGGGTGGTACACGAACAAGGGGGACACAGGTGGAAACTGAGTACCCACATGAGCCACAGGGACGTTAGAAAGAACTTTTTCAGTGTCAGAGTAGTTAACAGGTGGAATGCATTAGGCAGTGATGTGGTGGAGGCTGACTCCATACACAGTTTTAAATGTAGATATGATAGAGCCCAGAAGGCTCAGGAACCTGGACACCAGTTGATTGACAGTTGAGAGGCGGGACCAAAGAGCCATAGCTCAACCCCCGCAAGCACAACTAGCTGAGTACACCCACACTTATATACACCCAACAACATACAGACGAAAATATACAAATTTTAAAGTAAAAATGTAATTTATAATACTTGCCAATCTTACCAGTTTTTGTTGAGGCCGCCCAACAGGTTATTCCAGCAGCCTGGCTTCTTGTTGTTGTGTGGCTCCCCTCCCTAGGCACCAGGTACTGGCACTCTCTTCCTGTAGCAGGAGACACCTCTTCAACATATTTATATTATTGTGTGTATGTATATATATATATATATATACATATATATATATATATATATATATATATATATATATATATATATGTCGTACCTAGTAGCCAGAACGCACTTCTCAGCCTACTATGCAAGGCCCGATTTGCCTAATAAGCCAAGTTTTCATGAATTAATTGTTTTTCGACGACCTAACCTAACCTAACCTAACTTTTTTGGCTACCTAACCTAACCTAACCTATAAAGATAGGTTAGGTAGGGTTGGTTAGGTTCGGTCATATATCTACGTTAATTTTAACTACAATAAAAAAAAATTGACCTCATACATAATGAAATGGGTAGCTTTATCTTTTCATAAGAAAAAAATTTGAGAAAATATATTAATTCAGGAAAACTTGGCTTATTAGGCAAATTTGGCCTTGCATAGTAGGCTGACAAGTGCGTTCTGGCTACTAGGTACGACATATATATATATATATATATATATATATATATATATATAAATATATATATATATATATATATATATATATATATATATATATATATATATAATATATATATATATATATTATACTTCTCAGCCTACTATGCAAGGTCCGATTTGCCTAATAAGCCAAGTTTTTATGAATTAATTGTTTTTCGACAACTTAACCTACCTAACCTAACTTTTTTGGCTATCTAACCTAAACTAACCTATAAAGATAGGTTAGGTTAGGTAGGGTTGGTTAGGTTCGGTCAAATAACTACGTTAATTTTAACTCCAATAAAATAAAATTGACCTCATACATAATGAAATGGGTAGCTTTATCATTTCATAAGAAATAAATTAGAGAAAATATATTAATTCACGAAAACTTGCCTTATTAGGCAAATCGGGCCTTGCATAGTAGGCTGAGAAGTGTGTGTATATATATATATATATATATATATATATATATATATATATATATATATATATATATATATATATGTCGTACCTAGTAGCCAGAACTCACTTCTCAGCCTACTATTCAAGGCCCGATTTGCCTAATAAGCCAAGTTTTCCTGAATTAATATATTTACTATAATTTTTTTCTTATGAAATGATAAAGCAACCCTTTTCTCTATGTATGAGGTCAATTTTTTTTTATTGGAGTTAAAATTAACGTAGATATATGACCGAACCTAGCCAACCCTACCTAACCTAACCTAACCTATATTTATAGGTAAGGTTAGGTTAGGTAGCCAAAAAAAGCTAGGTTAGGTTAGGTTAGGTAGGTTAGGTAGACGAAAAAACATTAATTCATGAAAACTTGGCTTATTAGGCAAATCGGGCCTTGAATAGTAGGCTGAGAAGTGCGTTCTGGCTATTAGGTACGACATATATATATATATATATATATATATATATATATATATATATTGGTATATACTGGCAGCAGGTTTTCTTTCAAACATGTTTCATTGAATATGACCGCATATTCTGTATTTATTATTTTCTGGTTTAGGGCTTCTATCCCTCTAACTATTTTCTTAGCATCAGGGCTTAATTGAAATAGGAGTTCTCCAAAACTCATTTTCGTACTTTTAAGGTGAAGAAAAGAAGTGATTTACTATAGAGTGTATTACACTTATTTGTATAATTTGCACGACGTTTCGAACCTCCATGGTTCATTCTCAAGTGAACAGATCTTACAATACTAGTTGATTTTATACCCGCATTAGGTCAGGTGATAATACAATGAAGGTGAAAATATGGGGGGATACATAAGGGATAAACATAGGGGCTGCAGAAGGCTTATTGGCCCATACGAGGCATCTCCTATCTAAACACAAAGATTAATCCAGTGTGATTGGCCTGTTATGTTGGACATTGTCTTCTGTGTTGGCATCGATATGTTCTTGTCTTGTCCTTACTCTCATGGTGGGTAGAGTAAATAGTTCCGTGATTTGGGTGTTCATGGTAGGTCGCTCTATTCTTATGTGAATTGCCTCAAGAATTTGTAATCTTCTTGAATCTTGGGTTTTGTCTATTATGCAAGTATTCTTGTTCAACATTTCTCTTGTTAGAGTAATGTCATGGGCTTGTCTCATGTGATTCCTAGGGGCACCAGATTGAAGATGGCATGTCAAACGCCTCGTCAGCTTGGTCGACGTCATACCTATGTACTTACATTGAAGGTTACATCCTTCGTGGGGGCAAGTGTACATGTATACAACGCTTGACTGCTGTAGAGGGTTCTCCATCGGCTTCGGGCTGTTTTTGATAAGGAGTTCGGAAGTCTTCTTGGTTTTGTAGAATATTATCAGGTTTATGTTTTGGTTAGGAGTAGTGCTTTTTACTCCTTTACGGATTATTTCTTTCATTATTCTTTCCTCTTTTATATGTTCACTGTGCATGGTTGATTTGTAATATAATTTTATTGGGGGTGTTGTGGTTTCTGTTCTAGGTTCTGAATTATACCAACGGTCCAAGTGTCTTCTTATAGCAGCGTTTATTTCCGCGTTGCTATATCCGTTGTTCACCAATACCTGAGTTACTCTTTCAAACTCTCTACTCACGTTGCTCCATTCAGAGCAGTGGGTAAGCGCTCGACGAATATAAGCATTGAGAACACTGGCTTTGTATCTTTGGGGGCACTCACTTCTACCGTTCAGGCATAATCCTATGTTGGTGGGCTTGGTATATACGTTGGTGCTTAAAGAGGTTCCTGTTTTTGTTATTAGTACATCCAAGAATGGCAGACTGTTATTTTCACTATTTTCATGTGTAAATCGGAGTACTGACTCTCTCTCTAGGTGTCTTTTTAGGTCAATTAGTTCATCTGAGTCTTTTACTATTACGAATATGTCATCTACATAACGGCAGTATACAGTTGGTTTTTGTCTGCTACTGAAGACCCTATCTTCGATGGTTCCCATATAAAAATTAGCAAATAAAACTCCTAAGGGGGAGCCCATTGCTACTCCGTCTATTTGTAAATACATGTCTCCTTGTGGACTGATGAAAGGGGCTTCCTTTGTACATGCTTCGAGAAGACTTTTCAAGTGTGGCTCAGGTATGTCTAATTTGGGGGTGCTCTCGTCTCTGTATACTCTGTCCAGTATCATTCCTATGGTTGTGTCGACTGGGACGTTGGTAAAAAGGGATTCAACGTCCAGGGAAGCGATGATTCCATCGGGCTGGGTAGATTTGATCAATTCTAGGAAATCTGCTGATGATTGTAGACTAAACTTACTTGGAGTGTATGGAGTTAGGAGTTCATTGAGTTTCTTTGCCAGGTGATAAGTTGGGGTTGGTATTTGGCTGATTATAGGGCGTAGTGGGTTACCTGGTTTATGCGTCTTAACATTGCCGTAGGCATATCCTAAGCCATAGTCGCCTTGAAGTTTATTGAAATGCACACTACCTTTCTTTGCGTTGATTGCTGTAATTGTTTTGTTTACTTTCCGCTTAAGGTCTTCTACGGGGTTCCTCGTGATTCGTTGAAATTTGGAGTCGTCACTTAGGATGTCGCTAATTTTGTTCATGTATTCATGGGTAGGAATCAATACATATGCTGCTGTTTTGTCGGCTTTTCTTATTGTTACGTCTTTCAGATTTTTTAGTTGTTTCGCTGCTTCTTTGAGTCGTGGGGTTAAGATTGTAGATGAATATGTTCCTCGTTTTTTCCCTGCTTCTGCAAGTAGTTCAGCTTGAAGTGTGTCAGTGGTGATGACTTTTTTGTTGTCTTCTAGCTTATGGATATCGTCCAGAAGCATTTCGATTTCCAGGCGTTTTTGATGCATCTTTGGTTTAGATAAGAATTGACAATTTAGACCAAGATTTAAGAGGTCTCGTTGGTCCTGGGTAAGATCATAAGAAGTCAGGTTAAAGTAGCCATCTTTAGGACGAGGGATTTTTAGCTGTCCACCGTTCAGGGATGTTAACTTACGGAGTGTCTTTGTTTCTACAAGAGTTTTATGTTGTTGTTTCAGGTTAAATAGTTCACTGTTGATGGTTTGTTTGAGTTGGATAGGGATGTCGTACTGGGTCCATTTGTTTAACAGATGCTCCGCCTGCTCTATAAAGGTGAACCATTTTTATATGTGAACCATCGAAGATAGGGTCTTCAGTAGCAGACAAAAACCAACTGTATACTGCCGTTATGTAGATGACATATTCGTAATAGTAAAAGACTCAGATGAACTAATTGACCTAAAAAGACACCTAGAGAGAGAGTCAGTACTCCGATTTACACATGAAAATAGTGAAAATAACAGTCTGCCATTCTTGGATGTACTAATAACAAAAACAGGAACCTCTTTAAGCACCAACGTATATACCAAGCCCACCAACATAGGATTATGCCTGAACGGTAGAAGTGAGTGCCCCCAAAGATACAAAGCCAGTGTTCTCAATGCTTATATTCGTCGAGCGCTTACCCACTGCTCT
Organism: Procambarus clarkii; assembly: GCF_040958095.1. Lineage (NCBI taxonomy): Eukaryota > Metazoa > Arthropoda > Malacostraca > Decapoda > Cambaridae > Procambarus > Procambarus clarkii. The sequence continues at coordinate 41,001,145 of NC_091170.1, read as the reverse complement.
GAATGGAGCAACGTGAGTAGAGAGTTTGAAAGAGTAACTCAGGTATTGGTGAACAACGGATATAGCAACGCGGAAATAAACGCTGCTATAAGAAGACACTTGGACCGTTGGTATAATTCAGAACCTAGAACAGAAACCACAACACCCCCAATAAAATTATATTACAAATCAACCATGCACAGTGAACATATAAAAGAGGAAAGAATAATGAAAGAAATAATCCGTAAAGGAGTAAAAAGCACTACTCCTAACCAAAACATAAACCTGATAATATTCTACAAAACCAAGAAGACTTCCGAACTCCTTATCAAAAACAGCCCGAAGCCGACGGAGAACCCTCTACAGCAGTCAAGCGTTGTATACATGTACACTTGCCCTCACGAAGGATGTAACCTTCAATGTAAGTACATAGGTATGACGTCGACCAAGCTGACGAGGCGTTTGACATGCCATCTTCAATCTGGTGCCCCTAGGAATCACATGAGACAAGCCCATGACATTACTCTAACAAGAGAAATGTTGAACAAGAATACTTGCATAATAGACAAAACCCAAGATTCAAGAAGATTACAAATTCTTGAGGCAATTCACATAAGAATAGAGCGACCTACCATGAACACCCAAATCACGGAACTATTTACTCTACCCACCATGAGAGTAAGGACAAGACAAGAACATATCGATGCCAACACAGAAGACAATGTCCAACATAACAGGCCAATTACACTGGATTAATCTTTGTGTTTAGATAGGAGATGCCTCGTATGGGCCAATAAGCCTTCTGCAGCCCCTATGTTTATCCCTTATGTCTCCCCCCATGTTTTCACCTTCATTGTATTATCACCTGACCTAATGCGGGTATAAAATAAACTAGTATTGTAAGATCTGTTCACTTGAGAATGAACCATGGAGGTTCGAAACGTCGTGCAAATTATACAAATAAGTGTAATACACTCTATAGTAAATCACTTCTTTTCTTCACCTTAAAGTACGAAAATGAGTTTTGGAGAACTCCTATTTCAATTAAGCCCTGATGCTAAGAAAATAGAGGGATAGAAGCCCTAAACCAGAAAATAATAAATACAGAATATGCGGTCATATTCAATGAAACATATATATATATATATATATATATATATATATATATATATATATATATATATATATATATATATATATATATATATATATATATATATATAGTATATTTTGGTAGCAGTCTTTCTTGTAAACATATGTTGTTGAATGTGACCGAAAGGGTAAGATTAATGATTCTAACATGAATCTTCTCAATATTTCTTACGTTTTTCTTCTCTGTCAGGGGTAATTGAAAAATTAACTCTAAAGTTAATTTTCTTATTATTTTATTTATGGTCTGACGCCTAAAAGCGTTTCGCAAGGACTTCTCACATTTTCAAAGACATAAGATATGTGTAAACCTGTCTTTGAAAAGGTGAGAAGTCGTTGCGAAACGCTTTTAGGCGTCAAACCATATATAAAAAATGAGAAAATGAACTTTAGAGAGTTAATTTTTCAATTACCCCCGACAGTGAAGAAAAACGTAAGAAATATTGACAGCGAAATAGTGACAGCGTCAGACCGTGAAGGAAGAATTGAAACAGGAATTTCCTTATGTACTTTAGTATTTAGTAATACATCTTCAGAAGGATGGATTTAAAAGTCTGAAGATTGGACATCTATAGGCAGGAGAGAGGTGAAGTGAGGTACAATGACAAATAAATGAATGGGATTGATTTGATATATATAGGAGCTGCATCATATGGGCCAATAGGCCCATACATGGATATTAATATCATAAGATAGTAGGTATTAATAAGGTATTAGTGAGACAAATGTGTATCAGTGATCCTACTCAAATCGCCCTGTAACTGATCAATCAAAAATGGATCTAAATTATACAAACTATCGCTAATGTTCAAATTACATGATTTTGTAACCTCCATTAAAGCAGAATCAATTATGTTCCTATTGAAGGTAATTTTACAATTCGTTATTGAAGAAGCCATCTCCCAATCAACGTGGTAAGGATTTTCTGACAAATGAACAAACAAAGCATAGACAATTTAGCCGTGACTTTCAGAGTATTTATGTTGCGAAATTCAACATTTGAAATCTTTAGATGTTTGCCCAACATAGAACCTATTACAGTCTTTACAAGGTATTTTATAAATGATATTATCATCACTATGAGACACAATTATCACTTAGAAACAAGGCAAGGTACTGTATGGTGAGGTCTGGGTCTGAGCGTAGGCAAGGTGCTGTATAGTGAGGTCTGGGTCTGAGCATAGGCAAGGTGATGTATGGTGAGGTCTGGGTCTGAGCATAGGCAAGGTGCTGTATGGTGAGGTCTGGGTCTGAGCATAGGCAAGGTGCTGTATGGTGAGGTCTGGGTCTGAGCATAGGCAAGGTGCTGTATGGTGAGGTCTGGGTCTGAGCATAGGCAAGGTGCTGTATGGTGAGGTCTGGGTCTGAGCATAGGGAAGGTGCTGTATGGTGAGGTCTGGGTCTGAGCATAGGCAAGGTGCTGTATGGTGAGGTCTGGGTCTGAGCGTAGGCAAGGTGCTGTATGGTGAGGTCTGGGTCTGAGCGTAGGCAAGGTGCTGTATGGTGAGGTCTGGGTCTGAGCGTAGGCAAGGTGCTGTATGGTGAGGTCTGGGTCTGAGCATAGGCAAGGTGCTGTATGGTGAGGTCTGGGTCTGAGCGTAGGCAAGGTGCTGTATGGTGAGGTCTGGGTCTGAGCGTAGGCAAGGTGCTGTAGGGTGAGGTCTGGGTCTGAGTGTAGGCAAGGTGCTGTATGGTGAGATCGGGGTTTGAGCATAGGCAAGGTGCTGTATGGTGAGGTCTGGGTCTGAGTGTAGGCAAGGTGATGTATGGTGAGGTCTGGGTCTGAGCGTAGGCAAGGTGCTGTATGGTGAGGTCTGGGTCTGAGCGTAGGCAAGGTGCTGTATGGTGAGGTCTGGGTTTGAGCATAGGCAAGGTGCTGGATGGTGAGGTCTGGGTCTGAGCGTAGGCAAGGTGCTGTAGGGTGAGGTCTGGGTTTGAGCATAGGCAAGGTATCGAAGTCGTTACTCTGTATATTTAGTGCGGGTATTTTTTCTTTTAAGAGTATAGCTTCTAGTATTTGCAGTCTTCTCTGGTCAGTTGTGGATGGCATAACTGCTGTATTTTCTACTAGCAACTAGGATCCTAGTGAGTGTTGTGTTAGGTTCACTTTACATATGGTTTCTGTGGGCACCAACAGCTTGTAGCTGGCAGGTCAGTCTTCTCGGTGGTGGTCATATCAATATAAGTAGATCGAAGGTGACATCCTTCATTGGGGCGTGTAAACTGGTATACCACGTTTGTATTTTTGGAGAGTTATATTGCTTATTGGGGCTGTTCTTAATTATTAAATCGGCAGTTCTTTTCTGTTTTGTAGTAAATAATGAATTCCAATCTTTGGTCTGTTGCTGTCGGTTTCACTCTGTTTGAAATTATATTTGTAATTATTCTTTCTTCAGTTTTGTATTGAGCTTATAGTGGATTTATAATAGTTTTGAGTTTTAATTTGTAATAGTTTTGTGTTTAATAGTTTTAAATTGTAATAGTTTCATGTGTTTTAATAATTTTAATTTGTAATAGTTTTATGGATTGCTTGCTGTTGTGGTTCTGTTATAACATTTCTCTAAATGTCTTCTGATATGGGTGTTGACTTCTCTATTCGTGAACTACTTGTTTATTAATACTTAAAAAGTTATGTCCAGATCCTTGTGGATTTTATGCCAATCAAAACGTGAGTAAGGGCTTTGTGAATAAATGCGTTCATTACACTAGTCTTATCTCTGGGCGGTTGGAATGATTACAAATTGATGAGGTGAAGGTGATAAGGTGAAGGGGATGCGGTGAAGGGGATGCGGTGAAGGGGATGCGGTGAAGGGGATGCGGTGAAGGGGATGCGGTGAAGGGGATGCGGTGAAGGGGATGCGGTGAAGGGGATGCGGTGAAGGGGATGAGGTGAAGGGGATGAGGTGAAGGGGATGAGGTGAAGGGGATGAGGTGAAGAAACACCTCACTTATAGGGTCCACTATATCTTACCACTCTCCTGTTTGCATGACTCTGAGAGCTGCACTGGGAGCCCCTATGTGGACCAGGCTTGAAACTCTTAGACTGGAGACGGGTTTGCCCTCTCTACAAGAAAGAATATCACAAAGGACAGCTACAATTATCAGTAAGATAATTATTTCTTCTGATCCAATCCCAGTACGGCAGGCCTTGGTGGTTGGAGTAGGCCAAAACAATGGAAACTCTTGGGTTGCAAGAGCAGGAAAAGTCCTAAACAGACTACATTTAAAAAACATGATTCTTGATAGAGAGGGTGATCATCCACACCCAAATTACACTCCTTCCGCGCCGTGAGAAGAGCCTACTTTCAAAATAGTAATAGAAAGTCTTCCAATGAAAAAGGCTGCCTATGATCCGACAATCCTAAGGCGCATAATAGAAGAGCAAATGTATAGCATAGCAGTAGCAGGAGCCACCCACATCTTCACAGACGGATCGGTGGACACAGAAAATGAGAGTGCTGGCGCTGCTCTTTGCACGACCAGCGTTCAGGCATATTGGAGACTGGGAGGACTAGTATCATCAACCCAAACTGAGCTGTTTGCCATACAACAGGCATTCGCATATGTGATTGCACAAAACACTCAAAATGCAATCATACACACAGACTCAAAAGCTGCACTTCAAATACTAGGACAAAAACAGTGGAAAGATAATGTGGAAATAATTACCACCATTTTGTATCTTGGAGCAGTCGCTAAAGGCAAAGGACTCAATATAACCTTAAACTGGATCCAATCCCATATTGGAATACCATTAAATGAAAAAGCAGATGAAATTGCTAAATTGGCAACTCGTCATCCAGTGATACATAAAACAATTCAACCCAGCCTAGAGAACATAAAAAACATCACCAAAAAACTCTCACATCTCAACAAAGCCGACCTGCACCAGAGAATAGCTGAAGGTTCGCCATCTGCAACATGGTATCTTCAGGCAACCAAATTAGAAAAGTTAAATATCCCAAAAGGAATCCACAGGGAAATAGCAGTTAGGTTATATAGACTACGTCTAGGTTACAGATGCAACTGGGAGATTGGTGAACCCCGACAGAGAGAGTGCATCTTCTGCCAAACTGTCACAGAAAAGCCATTACTTCACTATCTTCTGGAATGTGAAGCAACCAATGACCTTAGAAGAGCTTTAAGAGTTCCTGAATCATGCAGTGGCCACCCTGAAGCCACCAACACAGCCACTCTCCTGGTCAACAAAGGTGTCCAGCAGCTGGACACCCTCATAAAGACTGTGAACAGTATCCTCCCCCGCGATAACAGCTTGATGGTTAAATGCAACCTCAGAATACTGAGAAAAAAAAATTGTACCACTTACGGGCTATTCATGCCCGTGCCACCTCTTGGGTGGCTTAATCTTTACCAATCAATCAATCTTTGCATGACTCCACGAAGTATCTAAATCTAGGGGAGTATCTTAATCTAAAGTATCTAAATCTAAAACAACAACAACGTTTGCATGACCACAGTTATGGAGTCATGTGCTAGGTAAGTCCACTACGGGCTCACCTTAGCCCGTGCTACTTGCAACTTTTGTTCAGAGTAGCTGAATCTTAAACAGCAGCAGCAACGTTTGCATGATGGCTGGTTCAGTATGCTGTGTGTTCTGAACCTGCCCATGTTGGCCACATACCCACCACCAATCACTCTTCAAAGTTGGAATAGGCTAGCTCCAAGCGTCATCTGGCGTCTAACCTTAAACAAAGAAACATACATTCTCTGTAGATAATACGCACATAAAAACAGAACAAAACAGATCGTTTCTCCGATTTCCAATTTAATTAGCACAGTTTTATAACAAATATTGAACTTTTTATCTATAAATATGCATTGGGGATGACTGTCTCCGGAAACATGACATGACATGACAAGGTGGGTGGGGGAGGGGCATTCTTATTCTATTAATTGGCAACTGACTCGACATGGGGAATTAGATTTTCTTTTTTTTTTCCCCTTTCTTAAATTCTTTTTCGTCATCATACGTTCATTGATGAAATGCAAGATCAACTTATAACATTCCGCTTTGAATTGCGAACCGAAGAATGTGGTCATTAAAATATGCTCGAGCGAGGAAGATCGATCAGATAAGGCGAGAGCCAATTGCGGATGACCATCATCCGGACATATAGCCGGTCACTCTTATCCGGACAGAACCGGTCACTCTTATCCGGACAGAGCCGGTCACTCTTATCCGGACAGAGCCGGTCACTCTTATCCGGACGGAACCGGTCAATCTTATCCGGACGGAACCGGTCACTCTTATCCGGACGGAACCGGTCACTCTTATCCGGACGGAACCGGTCAATGGCTCTAAAATGGTGGATTTGAGCGTTTCTCAGAATCAAAATCAAGGCCTTTTTTTTTTTTTTTTTTTTTTTTTTTTTTTTTTTTTTTTCTCGTGGCAATTTGTACACATTGTTATCATTCTGGCTGGACCAGTCAGGCGGACAGCAGTGTAAAGACCAGTCAGGCGGACAGCAGTGTAAAGACCAGTCAGGCGGACAGCAGTGTAAAGACCAGTCAGGCGGACAGCAGTGTAAAGACCAGTCAGGCGGACAGCAGTGTAAAGACCAGTCAGGCGGACAGCAGTGTAAAGCACGATTGTACCTTGGAATCAAACTGAAGAACATTTGGTTTAGTTTGAGTTGTGGTAGAACACTCTGATGATGGTAGTGCTAATAGTAACAGCTCGGGTAGTGGTAACTCTTGTTGGCCTAGTAATAGTAACTGTTGTAGGCCTAGTAATAGTAACAATAGTAGGCTTAGTAATAGTAATTGTAGGCTTAATAATAACAATAGTAACTGTAGTAGGCCTAATATTAATAGAAACTGTAGTAGGCCTAATATTAATAGAAACTGTAGTAGGCCTAATATTAACAATAGAAACTGTAGTAGGCCTAATAATATTAATAATAGCTGTAGTAGGCCTAGTAATACTAACTGTAGTGAACCTACTAATAGTAACAAAAGTAGGCCTAGTAATATTGACATCAGCAGCAGAAATAATCACAGGAGTGGTAATACTAACTGCAGTAGGCCTAGTAAAAATATCAGTAATAGGCCTATATTGATAAAAGAGCTAGCAATACTGGCAGCAGAGGAAATAGCAAAAGCAGATAATTGTTCTATATTTTTCCATTCCCATGTTTCTGCAGAAGACCTACCATTGGGGTCCCTAATGGTGCTATTGGGTCCCCCTAATGCTGCTATTGGGTCACCTAATGCTGCTATTGGGTCCCCCTAATGCTGCTATTGGGTCCCCCTAATGCTGCTATTGGGTCCCCCTAATGCTGCTATTGGGTCCCCCTAATGCTGCTATTGGGTCCCCCTAATGCTGCTATTGGGTCCCCCTAATGCTGCTGTTGGGTCCCCCTAATGCTGCTGTTGGGTCCCCCTAATGCTGCTGTTGGGTCCCCCTAATGCTGCTGTTGGGTCCCCCTAATGCTGCTGTTGGGTCCCCCTAATGCTGCTGTTGGGTCCCCCTAATGCTGCTGTTGGGTCCCTCATGCTGCTATTCACTGATGTCATTGCTACCGGTTTCTAAAGAGAGATCATTTGACTATTTAGAAAACTGCGGCTGAAGTATATCGGGCGCAATATTTAAATAATATATAATTAGTTTTAATTCACATTGTGACTAAGCTTGGCTAGCTCAGTGTCTTTTTAAACTTAGTGACGTGTCATTACTCATAGCGCCTTGTATATACGTTCGTTGTTGTTAAAGATTCGCTACCTGGAACAAAAAGTTCCAAGTAGCACGGGCTATGGTGAGCCCGTGTATTTACGTTCTTTGTCTTCACTGTTACTTCAGCGTTTTAATTAACTGCCTATAACCCTCAATGTCTTATTCTCGGTAACTAAGCATTAGTCAATGACTCGTGAATTCAGTAACTGTTCAGTATTCTAAAGTACCTTGAAATTTATCTAAGGGCCTTGAGCCAGATTCACAAAACAGTTACGCAAGCACTTACGAACCTGTACATCATTTCTCACTTTTTGGCGACTTGGTTTACAATTATTAAGCAGTTAATGAGCTCCGAAGCACTAGGAGGCTGTGTATTACAATAACAACAGTTAATTGGGAAGTTTCATGCTTGTAAACTGTTTAATAACTGTAACCAAAGCCGTCAAGGATTGAGGGGAAGATGTACACGTTCGTAAGTACTTGCGTAACTACTTCGTGAATGCGGGTCCTTGACACCAGTGTCAGCACCTTGTCAGCACACTCGGCACCTTGTCAACACACTCGGCACCTTGTCAACACACTCGGCACCTTGTCAACACACTCGGCACCTTGTCAACACACTCGGCACCTTGTCAACACACTCGGCACCTTGTCAACACACTCGGCACCTTGTCAACACACTCGGCACCTTGTCAACACACTCGGCACCTTGTCAACACACTCGGCACCTTGTCAACACACTCGGCACCTTGTCAGCACACTCGGCACCTTGTCAGCACACTCGGCACCTTGTCAGCACACTCGGCACCTTGTCAACACACTCGGCACCTTGTCAGCACACTCGGCACCTTGTCAACACACTCGGCACCTTGTCAACACACTCGGCACCTTGTCAACACACTCGGCACCTTGTCAACACACTCGGCACCTTGTCAACACACTCGGCACCTTGTCAACACACTCGGCACCTTGTCAACACACTCGGCACCTTGTCAACACACTCGGCACCTTGTCAACACACTCGGCACCTTGTCAACACACTCGGCACCTTGTCAACACACTCGGCACCTTGTCAACACACTCGGCACCTTGTCAACACACTCGGCACCTTGTCAACACACTCGGCACCTTGTCAACACACTCGGCACCTTGTCAACACACTCGGCACCTTGTCAACACACTCAGCACCTTGTCATGTAACGCAATGGTCGTTTCATTTGTATAAATGGGTTTTATCCGTTGAGATATGTAACGAACATCGCTAAATTGTCATCATCACTATCATCATCAATCATCATCCTCATCACCATTTAGTATTATCATTATTTTCACTCAGAAATCACACTGACGTGATATATATCAAGGAGAAGATCCACTTGTTGTTGTTATAGATTCAGCTACTCGGAACAAGTTCCAAGTAGCACGGGCTATGGTGAGCCCGTAGTGGACTTACCTGGCACAGGAGCGGTGCTGTGTGTATCCACTTTTTGATAGATCCATCTATATGTACCTTCTCCATCGTTATAAAATGCGAGGTGGACGATGTTATAACGATGGTACAGTGGTAGAGTTATTATAATCGTCCGTCACTGCCGCCACCGCAGACACACATGCACGCACGCACGCACACACACACACACACACACACACACACACATGCACGCACGCACACACACACACACACACACACACACACACACACACACACACACACACACACATTTAGGGCGCTTTACACTGCCTACGTGAGGCCAGTCTTAGAGTATGCCGCCTCATCATGGAGTCCCCCATCTGAAGAAGCATATAATGAAACTGGAAAAGGTTCAGAGGTTTGCAACGAGACTCGTCCCAGAGCTACGAGGGATGGGGTATGAGGAGCGCCTGAGGGAACTATGCCTTACGACACTAGAAAGAAGGGAGAGGGGGGACATGATAGGAACGTATAAGATACTCAGAGGGATTGACAGAGTGGACATAGACGAAATGTTCACACGGAATAGTAACAGAACGAGGGGACATGGATGGAAGCTTGAAACTCAGATGAGTCACAGAGATGTTAGGAAGTTTTCTTTTAGCGTGAGAGTAGTGGGAAAATGGAATGCACTTCAGGAACAGGTTGTGGAAGCAAATACTATTCATAATTTTAAAACTAGGTATGATAGGGAAATGGAACAGGAGTCATTGATGTAAACAACCGATAGCTGGAAAGGCGGGATCCAAGAGTCAATGCTCGATCCTGTAGACACAACTAGGTGAGTACACACACACACACACACACACACACACACACACACACACACACACACACTTGCGCGCGCATCAATAATTCAAAAACTCCTCTTCATCAACCCTTCAACAAAAAAGAAAAAGAAAAAAAGAAACAAGAACGACCCCAGCAAGCAGGACCCATGACGCATTCACAAGTCCAGCTGGGGCCCCATCCTTCCCCTTCACCTCCCCCCCTATCTACCCCTTCCCCTTGCTCTCTGTCAACCATCCCCCCCCCCCCCCGCTTCCTTCCCTCCCCTCCCCCCCTGCTACCTTCCCTCCCCTCCCCCCTCTTCCCTCCCCTCCCCATTTCTCTACCTCCTTTCATGTTCGTTTCTTCTGTACACTCACATACGTTTCCCCATTACAATGGAATGGGATTATGAGGAGAAAGCGCCAAGCTATTACGACTATATAGCACTTGGAAGGGGTCAGGATAAGGATTTGGGATGGGACGGTGGGATGGAATGGTGTCCAACCAATTGGACGGTCGGGGATTGAGCGCTGACCTGCATGACTCGAGATCGTTGCTCAATCGTCCAGTCAAAGTGGTTGGGTTTCCCATTTCAAATACCATACTGTTTGATCCTTGCAACCTCTCTCTCTCTCTCTTTAACTCAAACTTGGTCTTATAACAGCTGTCAAATTACGTACCTAGTGAAAGAGCAAGCAAGAGCTGTTATCCTACTTCTGGGGATAACATCTCTTCTCTCTCTCTCTACATGTTTCTACATATATCTTTCTCTCTCTCTCTACATCTCTCTACATCTCTCTCTCTCTCTCTCTCTCTCTCTCTCTCTCTCTCTCTCTCTCTCTCTCTCTCTCTCTCTCTCTCTCTCTCTCTCTCTCTCTCTCTCTCTCTCTCTCTCTCCCCCCCCATCTCTCCCCCTCTCCCCCCCACCCCTCCCTCCCCCTCCTGTGACTAAATAACCAACAAGTGGGCAGAAAAACTTCACCAATAGGGAGCGTGTGGGGGGAGGGTAGGGGGGGGGGGGGGGGTGGGACGACCACCATAGACAAAAACATGACTACATTACCCCGTGACACCTCCCACGGTCACCTGGTCAATCTATGATGTACAGCCTCTCATGTCTTATACACGGCCCGCCGCGCCAGGGGCCGCCTCACTCCCTACACTTTCTTCTGAAATACGCTATGCTTGTGCGTGAGGGGTGCGTATGGGCGTGTGTGGGGTGCGTATGGGCGTGTGAGGGGTGTGAGGGGTGCGTATGGGCGTGTGAGGGGTGAGTATGGGCGTGTGTGGGGTGCGTATGGGCGTGTGAGGGGGGGCGTGTGAGGGGTGAGTATGGGCGTGTGTGGGGTGCGTATGGGCGTGTGTGGGGTGCGTATGGGCGTGTGTGGGGTGCGTATGGGCGTGTGTGGGGTGCGTATGGGCGTGTGTGGGGTGCGTATGGGCGTGTGTGGGGTGCGTATGGGCGTGTGGGGTGCGTATGGGCGTGTGAGGGGTGCGTATGGGCGTGTGAGGGGTGCGTATGGGCGTGTGTGGGGTGCGTATGGGCGTGTGGGGTGCGTATGGGCGTGTGAGGGGTGCGTATGGGCGTGTGAGGGGTGCGTATGGGCGTGTGTGGGGTGCGTATGGGCGTGTGGGGTGCGTATGGGCGTGTGGGGTGCGTATGGGCGTGTGTGGGGTGCGTATGGGCGTGCGAGGGGTGCGTATGGGCGTGTGTGGGGTGCGTATGGGGGTGCGTATGGGCGTGTGTGGGGTGCGTATGGGCGTGTGTGGGGTGCGTATGGGCGTGTGGGGTGCGTATGGGCGTGCGAGGGGTGCGTATGGGCGTGTGTGGGGTGCGTATGGGCGTGTGTGGGGTGCGTATGGGCGTGTGTGGGGTGCGTATGGGCGTGTGGCGTGCGTATGGGCAAGGCGAGCGGTGCGTATGGGCGTGTGAGGGGTGCGTATGGGCGTGCGAGGGGTGCGTATGGGCGTGCGAGGGGTGCGTATGGGCGTGTGTGGGGTGCGTATGGGCGTGTGTGGGGTGCGTATGGGCGTGCGAGGGGTGCGTATGGGCGTGCGAGGGGTGCGTATGGGCGTGCGAGGGGTGCGTATGGGCGTGTGTGGGGTGCGTATGGGCGTGCGAGGGGTGCGTATGGGCGTGTGTGGGGTGCGTATGGGCGTGTGTGGGGTGCGTATGGGCGTGTGTGGGGTGCGTATGGGCGTGTGTGGGGTGCGTATGGGCGTGTGTGGGGTGCGTATGGGCGTGTGTGGGGTGCGTATGGGCGTGTGTGGCGTGCGTATGGGCAAGGCGAGGGGTGCGTATGGGCGTGTGAGGGGTGCGTATGGGCGTGCGAGGGGTGCGTATGGGCGTGCGAGGGGTGCGTATGGGCGTGCGAGGGGTGCGTATGGGCGTGTGTGGGGTGCGTATGGGCGTGTGTGGGGTGCGTATGGGCGTGCGAGGGGTGCGTATGGGCGTGCGAGGGGTGCGTATGGGCGTGCGAGGGGTGCGTATGGGCTTGTGTGGGGTGCGTATGGGCGTGTGTGGCGTGCGTATGGGCAAGGCGAGGGGTGCGTATGGGCGTTTGAGGGGTGCGTGCGAGAGTGGGGTGCGTGTACGTGAGTGTATGCTTGCAAGAGATGTGCGTGCGTGCGATTGGTGCATATGTACTTAAGGGTGTGTGCGCGTGCGAGGGATACAAGTGTGTGTGTGTGTGTGTGTGTGTGTGGTTACCTAGTTGTGCTTGTGATGGTTGAGTTCTCGCTCTTTGGGCCCGCCTCTCAACCTCTCATTCAACTTTTTTTCCCGCACACACGCGCACACAACTCAGATTGGCGTGAAGTCGCCAGTGGAGTCCCACAGGGCTCTGTACTTGGTCCTATCCTGTTTCTGATATACGTAAACGATCTCCCGAAGGGTATAGACTCAGTCCTTTCAATGATTGCTGACGACGCCAAAATTATGAGAAGGATTAGGACAGAGGACAGCTTGAGGCTTCAAGAAGACCTGGACAAACTGAAGGAATGGTCGAACAAATGTTTGTTAGAGTTTAACCCAAGCAAATGTAATGCAAGGAAGATAGGTGTAGGAAGCAGGAGACCAGATACAAGGAATCATTTGGGAGATGAAATTCTTCATGTGTCAGAGAGAGAGAGAAAGACCTAGGGGTTGATATCACGCCACACCTGTCCCCTGAAGCCCATATCAAGAGGATAACAGCAGCAGCATATGCCAGGATGGCTAACATAAGAACGGCATTTAGACATTTGTGTAAGGAATCATTCAGAATTTTGTATACCACCTATGTCAGACCAATCCTGGAGTATGCAGCCCCAGCATGGAGTTCATATCTAGTCAAGCATAAGACTAAACTGGAAAAGATTCAAAGGTTTGCCACCAGACTAGTACCCGAGCTGAGAGGTATGAGCTACGAGGAGAGACTACAGGAATTAAACCTCACGTCGCTGGAAGACAGAAGAGTTAGGGGGGACATGATCACCACGTACAAGATTCTCAGAGGAATTGACAGGGTAGATAAATAAAGGCTATTTAAAACAAGAGGGAGAACATTATATACCAATCCCTCCTCCCCCTGGGGAGGAGGGTATGGGATGAAGGTGGAGGGGGGACATGCTGGGATTGGGGGAGGGGGTGACAGGGTCGGAATGGGGTGGGGGGAGGGAGGGTTGGGGGAGCATTTGAGTGAGGGCAGGTAGGGTGAGGGGAAGGGAGGGTTTCTAGTGTGTGTGTGTGTGTGTGTACTCGACTATTTGTGCTTGCGGGGGTTGAGCTCTGGCTCTTTGGTCCTGCCTCTCAACTGTCAATCAACTGGTGTACAGGTTCCTGAGCCTACTGGGCTCTATCATATCTACATTTCAAACTGTGCATGGAGTCAGCCTCCACCACATCACTGCCTAATGCATTCCACCTGTTAACTACTCTGACACTGAAAAAGTTCTTTCTAACGTCCCTGTGGCTCAGTTGGGTCCTCAGTTTCCACCTGTCCCCCCTTCTTCGCGTACCTTGTGTGTGTGTGTGTGTGTGTGTGTGTGTGTGTGTGTGTGTGTGTGTGTGTGTGTGTGTGTGTGTGTACGTGTGTGTACTCACTTAGTTGTACTCGCCTAGTTGTGCATGCGGGGGTTGAGCTTTGTCTCTTTGGTCCCCCCCTCTCAACCGTCAATCAACTGGTGTACAGATTCCTGAGCCTACTGGGCTCTATCATACCTATATTTGCAACTGTGTATGGAGTGAATCACATCACTGCCTAATGCATTTCATTTATTAACTACTGACACTGAAAAACGTCTTTCTAACGTCTATGTAGCTCATCTGGGCACTAAGTTTTCATTTGATACATCACGCTATTGTGATGTTTGTGTGTAATGAAGTATGGGCGAAGAGGTAGAACGGCCTATTGACATAGCTCGAGTGCATGGGGGGAATAGTGTAAAATCCTGGTTTGTCTCTCGAAGAGGCTGCAGGATCCAAGTAAATTCAGTAGAATTTCTGGTTGCAATTCTTATACCATGTCGTAGCTCAGTCGATTAAGACTGGGATGCTCTCGGACGTACGTTCGAATCCTCGTCACGGCCCTTGTGGATTTGTTCACTAAGTTTTCACCTGTGTCCCCTTGTTCGTGTTCCACCCATGGTCAAGAGTTTGTCTTTGATCACCCTGTCAATTCCCCTGAGAATTTTGTAGGTGGTTATCATGTCTACCCTTACTCTTCGGGGGGACTACGGGCTCACCATAGCCCGTGCTACTTGGAACTTTTTGTTCCAGGTAGCAAATCTTAAACAACAACAACCTTACTCTTCTGTTTTCCAGGGACGTGAGGTTCAGCTAGCCTTTCCTCGTGAGGCTAGCCTTTCTTCGTAGCTCATACCTCTCTGTTCCGGGACGAGCCTGGTGGCATACCGCTGAATCTTCTCTAACTTTGTCCTGTGTTTAACTAGGTATGCCTGTGTGTGTGTGTGTGTGTGTGTGTGTGTGTGTGTGTGTGTGTGTGTGTGTGTGTGTGTGTGTGCGCTTGTTTTTGTGTAGGTACCTATTTGTACTTAGGATCGAGTTTTAGTTCTTGGACCCCGCCTTTTTAGCTTCCGATTTTCTAATGCAATGACTCCTGACATGTTTTCCTATCATATCACCATTTAAGACTGCGAATGAAGTTTGCTTATACAACCTGCTTCTTTAGTTCATGCCATTTCCCCACTCCTCTTACGCTAAAATACAACTTTCTAACATCTGTTATTCATCAGAGTCTTTTTGTGAACGTTTCCTCTTTTTCCACTCTGTCAATTCCCCCCACCCTTAGGTACCCCCACCCTTAGGTACCCCCATCCTTAGGTATTTTATACAGCTCTTATCATGCCTCTTCTCTCTCATCTCTTTCCTAGTGTAGTCAGGTTTGTTCCTTCAGTCTCCCTTCATACCCCATCCATCGCAATTCTGGGACGAGCCTCGTTGCAAACTTCTGAACTTTTTTCGTGTTTCTTTACTTTTTTTTAGTTGGGGGCTCCACGAAGGGGCGACATACTCTAAAACTGGTCTCATGTATACGACGAAATGTGATCTAAATGCCTCCTTATTTATGCTCCTGAATGATGCCCCAACTTTTGCTTGTGTAGAGTATGCAGTTGACGTTATCCGATATACATGAGAATACATAAGGGTAAGCTTGATGTTAATAGTTGTATGAGTGATCTCTGACTGAGCCTTATTTTTTGTGCATTTAAGCCCCAACGATCTCAATATATAGGCAAGACAACATCTCCTTCAAGGCGCCTGCTAAAGACCGCATCAATATTACACACAACTAGGGATCACCAAAGATATCCTAACTTGCAAACCCCCAGGGGAGCCGGTGACTGAGCGGACAGAACACTGGACGCGTGATCCTGTGGTCCCGGGTTTGATCCCGGGCGCCGGCGAGAAACAATGGGCAGTTTCTTTCACCCTGATGCCTCTGTTACCTAGCAGTAAATAGGTACCTGGGAGTTAGTTAGCTGTCACGGGCTGCTTCCTGGGGGTGGAGGGCTGGTCGAGGACCGGGCAGCGGGGACACTAAGCCCCGAAATCATCTCAAGATAACCCAAATAATTGACTGGCGTATCAACAATAGAAGATCACACATAGCCGAAGCACTACATATCAAACACACACATCCAACTATAAACAGCCAGTTTACACTTAGGTATGTACCCGCCAAACACACACCGAAACTACGACGTTGGTACAACGTTCGACCAAGTTTTAACACCTCCTAACCAGTTATAACAACCAATATAGCAAGTTGTAACAACGTTCTAATACGTCATAAACACGTTAAGCCAAGATGTAACAACTTTATTACAAGTTGTAACAAGCGGAAAATAGACAGTTTCGGTTTGTGTTTCCAGGGTACCACTATCCTCAAGACCAACACAGCTCACTCCAAGCCACAAAAAACAAAAACAAAATCTCACAAATGCTGAGCAGGTAACCCACTGTTGGCACTCCAAAGGTGCCCACGAGCGCCGCTGAGGTATCTAGAGTTGTTGTTGTTATAGATTCAGCTACTCGGAACAAATTCCAAGTAGCACGGGCTATGGTGACCCCGTAGTGGACTTACCTGGCACAGGAGCGGTGCTGTGTCCCCGGGTATCTAGAGGTATTACGTGACATAAAATGATACAAGTAACTATAGTGAGATGTAAGTAACTATAGTGTGGGGGTAATAACATGTCATTCTCTCAAATCGGCGGAAATTCGATCTCTGGACTGAAGCATGCGAGACTGTCGCCCTTTTTGCCGGGTCATCCACTTTAACTGGACGGTAGAGCGACGGTCTCGCTTCATGCAGATTGGCGTTCAATACCCCTCGACCGTCTAAGTGGTTGATGGGCACCATTCCTATCCCCCCGTCCCATCCCAAATCCTTATCCTGACCCCTTCCCAGTGCTATATAGTCGTAATGGCTTGGTGCTTTTCCCTGATAATTGCTCAGTCGGGCCATTGGATGCTGACGATACGTTGAGCCTCCTGAGCTCAACGTATTTAGTACATTTTGCTAATTATAACTAATTATTTTCTACTTCCTCGTGCTCATCATCTACCTAGTTTAAGTCTCATTTTTTCTTCTAATATTTGTCTTCCTTCATTCTTATCTGGTACTTATATTTTCATCACATTCATCGTTTTGATCATTCTCTTCATCATCATCATCATCTTTATTATTATGTTTGAATTTTATCCACTTCTTTTTCGGCCCCATTCCATTATATATCTACTTTGATTATTTTGCATTCAGACTACAGCTGTCTCCCTTGAGAGCTTGTTGGAAGCCTTGTGATTTCGTCACGCTGTAAAGCTCTCCTGAGGCGCTAATCCCAGTCTTTACTCTTTATGTTTAAGACTTTACACTTTTCGTGTCTAAAATATGACACGAAATTACATAAATTGTTAAGTCATTGAAAATGGTTAAAGTCTCTATCCCGCGAAGCCTCTACTCTTTGTTGTGGCTAAAGCTTCCGCTCTTATTTTCTTCACGACAAATTGTTGAATTGTTGTTGTTGTTGTGTTTTTGCTTCTGTATAAGCGCGTATAAATACGCTAACACCAAGGTGTAGCACACTGAGGTTATAGTGTGTGTGGGGGGGGGGGTGATGGTTGCTACCACCCCCACCAGGCTTTCCACTCTACCTACCTTGTGTCTGCCTTGTGTAGCTTCTGGGGATCAACAGCCCCGCGGCCCGGTCTCCGACCAGGCCTCCCAGTTGGTCGCCTGGTCAAGCACGGTTTTGGATACGGCTGCTCGCAGCCTGACGTATGAATTGCAGCCTGGTTGATCAGGTATTCTTTGGAGGTGTTTATCGAGGTCTCTCTTGAACATTAATGTTACGAACCCTTCGAAACTGGGTTCTTTATGAACTCTGTGATCCTACTCAAGTTCAGAGGACCCTAACCTTGGTGGAAATATAGTGTAATCTTTTTTTTTTTTTTTATTAACATATTAGGTACATCTGCATTAGTGCAGCTGCCCTAGACTATATGAAGTGGAGTACAGTGTGTCAAAAAAGCTAACTAGGTGATGCTAAAAAATCCCCATCACACAGGATGGTTAGTCATACAGAGGCATGTGATAAGCGGTCTGCACTGGCAGACTCCGGATGCATTTTGAGGATATCAACAACACAAGATTGAATAAGGTAGCAGTGGTAATACAAGTCCCCATCTCGCAGGATGGTTAGTCATACAGAGCCATGTGTTTAATAGCCTGCACTGGCAAATTTTGGGTATACTGTGAGGATATCTTCAAGAATACGAGAGTGAATAAAGTAATTGCAAAGCTCCAGGTACCTCATGCCAACTGGTCTGAAAGGTCTAATAACTGGGCATTCAGTGATGTAGTGCGGGAGATCGTGCCGTAGTTCCTGCTCACAGAGTTTGTAACTGGAGTGCTCAGGATTGGGAGACCCGTCACCTGCAGCCACCTGCCACAGGTAACGGTAACCCAACCTGATCCTTGCAACCACTGTGTCGCACAGTCTAGTGGACGTTTTGTGCTGTCCATAGATATAGGTTTCCGATCTGAAAAAATCATAGCTTTTTATACTAGTACTTTCAGGTCGTTGGGAGTCAGTAAGTTCTTTCCTATCAGATCTGAATGTTTGGACCAATACAGTTTTGACAGCAGAGATGGGGATACCTAGATCTAATTCAACTTCAGACTTGTTACACGCTAATTTGGCTGCAATGTCTGTCTCATTATGATGGGTTATATTTATGTGTGAAGGTATCCATACAAAGGAGATTCGAGACCCTTTACTCTGTGCATCAATTAGGTCATTTATAATTGGGAGTATGAGGTTCTTGCTGTCGATCTTCTCCCTACTTTGCCAATAATTTATCTTGCACGCATATTGTGCGCCCCCCCCATTCTTTCCTCTCTTTATCCGCCTCTTTCTCTCCCTCCCCCTTTCCCCCCCCCCTCCCTCCAGGACCGGGCCAGCGACCCAGCCTGGATACGGCATTAAGGACCGATGGGTAACACAACACGCCGCAAATCTCTTAACGCCAGGCAGCAATTTGGAGTTAAAACAAGGGTGGGCGTCTTGTTAGCGGAGTCCCTCGCAGACAGGCGGGAGGGGCAGCTGTTGTGGCTGGGAGAGATGGCGTGGAGGGGGGAGGGGAAAGGGGGGGGTATGGGGGAGGGGGACGGTTAGAGAAGGGAGGGAGGGATAGAAAATGAGGAGAGAGGGGAAACGTTGAATGGGAAAGACGGAAGAGGAGAAAGTGAAGGGAGGGAAGAGGAGGGAAATGAGAAGGAAAAGAGAAATGAAGGGAAGTGAAGAAGAGAGGGAGAGGAGAAAGGGAGTAATTAGTCAGAATAAGAGAAATGGGAGAAAGGAAGGACAGTTGATGCAAGGAGGAAACATTATTGTCAAAGTGAAGTGCGTAAAAGCATAATAGACACGAAGGAGAGAGAGAAAGAGAGAGAGAAACGTAAAGCAAGTGAGAGAACAAAATACATTTGGGCATAAAATGGGGAAACAATAAGAACTACAAGAGAGAGATAAGCGGCTAATTTAGAGATAGTGAACCTGTATTTACCTGAGAAGAAGAGTGTGTCCAGGTTCGTGAGTTTTGTGGAGTGTGAGACGGGTGGAAATTTGAAGAACTTGATATAGAAGACCTTCATATGAACTTGATGTAGGAGACCATTATGTGAACTTGATATAGGGGACCTTAATTTGAAGGAACTGAAGTAAAGATTTTTGGAAACTGAAGTAAAGGGACCTGAAATTGTAAAGGAAGACGAGCATTCAAAATTTCACTGGTGGCTCCTCTTTTTTGTCACCCTCCTTCTCACCCCCACCAAAAAAAGTGTCAACGCTGTGCCAGTTTCTTTGTCAAAGCTGTGTCAAAGCTGTGTCAAAGCTGTGTCAAATCTGTGTCAATGTTGTGTGAGGTTCAGTGTCAAAACTGCACTCGGGTCTCTCGCCCCCCCCCTCCTCCCCCTCTCATCTATTTCCACCCTAACACACAGAAATCACAATTGCGTGATGCATCAAGTGAACAAATGGAGAGGCTGCAGGATCCAGTAAGTTCAGTAGAACTTCGGTTTCAACTCCTTTTGACCATGTCGTAGCTCAGTCGATTAAGGCAGCGTCTGGGATGCTCTCGGACGCAGGTTCGAATCCTCGTCACGGCCCTTGTGGATTTGTTTATTTCCACCCTTCCCGTTCTCTTCCTTTCAATACTCTACACTTCATCTCCCATTTGACCCCTCGTCCCCATCCTCTTGGTCTACACCCCCTTCGTCCCTTCCCTCGTCCCTTCCCTCGTCCCTTCCCTCGTCCCTTCCCTCGTCCTTCTCCCCTTCCCCCTGGCCCCCTCCTCTCAGAAAATTTGTTATTAAGAAGCACTGAAACAATGGTAATTTTTTTTATTAACACATTAGGTACATGTGCATTTGAGCAGCTGCCTTAGACTATATGAAGGGGAGTTCAGTGTGTCAAAAAGCTAGCTACGTGATGCTAAAATTCCCCATCACACAGGATGGTTAGTTATACAGAGGCATGTGATAAGTAGTTTGCACTGACAGACTCTGGGTGCATTATGAGGATATCGTCATCAACACAAGAGTGAATAAAGTAGTGATACTAAAAGTCCCCATCTCGCAGGATAGTCATACAGGGCCATATGTTCAGTAGCCTGCACTGGCAAATTTTGGGTGCAATATGAGGATATCTTCAAGAACACGAGAGTTAATAAAGTAATTGCTAAGCTCCAGGTACCTCATGTCAACGGGTCTGAATGGTCTAATAACTGGTCATTCGGTAAAATGTATAATGAACACTAATATATCTAGGGTAATACACCAAATATTTCACACATAATTCCCGAAAATGGCACGAGATGGGGGGGGGGTGTCTATAAATGTTAATATTTCTAAAAGCATTTAACTAAGGCCAACCCCAATGTCCATTTCGTACCTGGACCATTTCCCATGCAAATTGGGTGAAGCTTGCCGCGAGTGTTTGGCTTCCATCTATACACATGCAAACATATATTCTCTTGTAGTGTGTGTGTGTGTGTGATTATTTATATATATATATATATATATATATATATATATATATATATATAAAGGCCTTATAGTGATAGCTATGTCATTTTCAAAATATCATGTAATTCATTCTATATACATTATGTCAAACTTCCAAAATATTTGAAATTTCAAATTTTGCAGCATAAATATTCTGCAAGAATGGGTCAATTATTTCATGCTTTATTACTTCACTTGTCAGAAAATTCCCAAGAAAGTGATTGGGAGAGGTCTTCGTCAATAACAAATTTTTAAAAGCATTTCCCACAGAAACCTTATTGAATCTGCTTTAAGACAAATAACAAAATCATACAATATCATTGTTAGTAATGGTTTCTTACGGGCTATTCATGCCCATGCCACCTCTAGCTTTACGGGCTATTCATGCCCATGCCACCTCTAGCTTTACGGGCTATTCATGCCCATGCCACCTCTAGGGTGGCTTAATCTTCAATGCATCGGTCAGTTCTTTTGCTTCTGATAATGTGTTGATTAAACAATAAAACGTTTAAGTCCACTTTACTGCTAAAGTTCTCCTTTGTGGTTAAATATTTTCACATTATTCATCACGTGTTTTTTTTTATGCACACACACTACAGGGGCACCGGTGGCTGTGTGGATAGCACGCTGTACACGTAATCCTGTGGCCCGGGTTCGATTCCCGGCGCCGGCGAGAAACAATGGGCAGAGTTTCTTTCACCCTGATGCCCCTGTTACCTAGCAGTAAATAGGTACCTGGGAGTTAGGCAGCTGCTACGGAGCTGCTTCCTGGGGTGTGTGTGTGTGTGTGTGTGTGTGTGTGTGTGTGTGTGTGTGTGTGGAAAAAAAGAAGTTAGTAGTTAGTTACAGTTGATTGACAGTTGAGAGGCGGGCCGAAAGAGCAGAGCTCGACCCTCGCAAGAACAACTAGGTGAGTACACATTTTATTTCATATCTAAATTTCCAAGGAGGTGAATAGACTATATACAGAGAAGATTTTAAGAGCCATCATGACCACATTGCTGGAGCATAGCACTGTGGTCTGAGTGAGGTGTGGAGGGGGGGGGGAAAGGAGGAGGTGGGGGGGGGGCGAGAGAGAAGGGGGGGGGGATAAATGGCGGTGTTTGGGAGCATTATGTTAGCCACACATCATCGCTCTGACTGGCGACTATCACCACTCTAATGGTGGACGCAAAACTGACCCCTCCTTCCTCTCTCTCTCTCTCTCTCTCTCTCTCTCTCTCTCTCTCTCTCTCTCTCTCTCTCTCTCTCTCTCTCTCTCTCTCTCTCTCTCTCTCTCAATGAGACAGAGCCTAGTTACACGGTTTCTTCTGACTTATGATTCCGAGCTTATTTACTACCTATTACTAATAGGGGTGAACAGCAGGCAGTTCTGAGAGGGTGTTCTCAAGTCGCCCAGATGACGATTGAGGAGTGAAATGACCCCGAACAAGGACACGGGGGGGCAAATGCCCCCTTCGTCCCTGGAGGCGGCGCACGACTGATCCAACAGTCAAGGGGGGTTAAGAGCCCTTACTAACAGCTTACGACCAGTCACCCCCACCAATCTCCTCGTTAATCGGGTGTAGGGCTTTTAATCACAGTATAAATTGTCCTTAACCCGATCCAACATGCAGGATGCTCAATCCGAGCAGTCTGGATATATAACGATGTTTAGGCAATTTGTTCTAAACATTGCTTTAAAAAATCATAACATGAATTATAGCCAATTATGGCGTTTTGACTTATTAGCTAAAGTGACGAATTATTGAGGGCAGCGTGGATCAATAAAGGTATAATTTTGATAGCCAGCGAGGTCCGGGAAATTGAAGTGGTCTCAATAAGTAAAGAATTCAATTGGGTTTCATTTATATATTAATAAATGGTTTGTTATGAATTGTATTTTAATAACTGTTGTATTCAATACAATTGAATTGCTTTTCGTGTCGGACAAGTTGAATTACGTACCATGAATATTAAACTGACAGTGAAGGAGGCTATTGATACTGTGAAGGTTTGTATTTTGTTTGTGTGTGTGTGTGTGTGTGTGTGTGTGTGTGTATTCACCTAGTTGTGCTTGCGGTTGAGCTTTGGCTCTTTGGTCCCACCTATCAACTGTCAGTCAACTGGTGTACAACTAACCTATTGGGCTCTATCAAATCTACATTTGAAACTGTGTATGGAGTCAGCCTCCACCACATCACTGCCTAATGACCTGCCATCTGTTAACTACTGACACTGAAAAAATTCTTTCAAATGTCTCTGTGGCTCATCTGGGTACTAAGTTTCCACCTGTGTCTCCTTGTTCGTGTTCTACCCATATCTTGCGAATGATTTCAGGGTTCAATGTTCCCGCGGCCCGGTCCTCAACCAGGCGTCCTCTGAGGCCTGGTCGTGCTAGCATTGGACTGTTTACAATGCTAAATAGTTTGTCGTTGTCCACACTGTAGATTGCCCCTGAGAATTTTGTAGGTGGTCATCATTTCTCCCCATACTGTGTATGTGTATTTTCTATTTACTATTTGTATTTAATTTTTTTTTCAGAATCGAGCATTAGCTCTTGGATCCCCGCCTTTCTAACCAATTAATTTTTCCTCTATTATGTCTGCTACATATATTTCTCTCTAACACACATACCCAGGAAGCAGCCCGTAGTAGCTGTCTAACTCCCAAGTACCTATTTACTGCTAGGTGAACAGGTGCATTAGTGTGAAATAAACTCTGTCCATTTGTTTCTACCCTCGGCCGGGAGTCGAACCCGGGCCCCTTAGAACTACGACCCCAGAGAGCTGCTTACTCAACCGTGCGTCCCTATATATATATATGCGTGTGTGTGTGTGTGTGTGTGTACTCGCCTAGTTGTACTCAGTTGTGTTGTGCTTGCGGGAGTTGAACTCTGCTCTTTAGTCACGTCTCTCAACTGCTACGGGCTGCGTCCTGGGGATATGAGTGTGTTTGTGTGAGAGAGAAACAAAATTTGTAGTAGTTATAATAGAAGAAAAATAGGTCGAAGTCAGTTAAGTAGACAATCGACGGTTCAAAAGGCAGGGTCCAAGAGCTAAGAGCTTGATGCTTCAGGGACAAATAATAACTGCAAATAGTAAATACACACACTCACTCTTCCTTTTAACTCTATTCCTTTATTAACAATTATATCTGCATTTATATATATTATACTACTCATGACAATTGGGCTGCTTTTGTTTTCCCAAAAAATAATTGGTTCATGTGGTTGCATTTCCATATCTGATGATATGTAGTATGTATGTAGGGGTGGTATATTGAACCAGACACTTTTTCTTATTAGTTTGTGTGTAAATGTCACGTTAGGCTGGGCAGCCCTACTATCTCTCCCTCTCTCTGTTGCATTGTCAAGATGGTCTGTCCCACTTTTCCCATGTTCTGCTCTCTGCCAGATTTGCTGCTTCCTGTGCCCTGTTTGTGCCACTTTCTGCTTTCCTTGCATTTTTCATTTGCTTTCCTTCTCTGATTGTCTTTACTGCCTCCCTTTCCTCCAAAGACATGTTCTGTCTAATAAACACTCCACTTTTTCCTCATTTCTTTTCCTCATTTCTTAAATACCGTTTCTCTGCCAGTATATACTGTTGCTGTTCATAAAAGTAACCTTCACTGGTCGATTTCTGCCTCTGAAACTTACCTATTCTACAGAAACGCTCTGTTTCGCTTATGTGTGTGTGTTTCCCTTATTTATATAATGTGTATGTGAGTGTGTACGTGTTTTTGGTAATGAATATATTCGAAATAGTTTTATCATGATTTTTCTCTATATTTCATATGTTTGCTTGAGAAGGAAGCTTAGAAATAATCTCTAGATAAATAATCTCTAAATAAAGCTTAGAATTAATATATTTTCTCTAATTTTTTTCTTATGAAATGATAAATCTACCCATTTCATTATGTATGAGGTTAATTTTTTTTATTGGAGTTAAAATTAACGTATATATATGACCGAACCTAACCAACCCTACCCAACCCTATATATATATATATATATATATGTCGTACCTAATAGCCAGAACGCACTTCTCAGCCTACTATGCAAGGCCCGATTTGCCTAATAAGCCAAGTTTTCCTGAATTAATATATTTTTTCTAATTTTTTCCTTATGAAGCGATAAAGCTACCCATTTTATTATGTATGAGGTCAATTTTTTTTTATTGAAGTTAAAATTAACGTAGATATATGACCGAACCTAACCAACCCTACCTAACCTAACCTAACCTATCTCTATCGGTTAGGTTAGGTTAGGTAGCAGAAAAAGTTAGGTTAGGTTAGGTTAGGTAGGTTAGGTAGTCGAAAAAACATTAATTCATGAAAGCTTGGCTTTTTAGGCAAATTGGGCCATGCATAGTTGGCTGAGAAATGCGTTCTGGCTATTAGGTACGACATATATATATATATATATATATATATATATATATATATATATATATATATATATATATAATATAAATATTCCATGCAGGATGAAGAGAGGAGAATAAGTGTATTACATATATATATGTATATTTAGTAATAATATGCCAGTAGTGATAATAGTGGGGCCAGCCAGAGACGCAGGAATATCCCTGGAAAAAAGTTAATAATACAAAATAAATACTCATAATATATTCCAAATAAATTAGAACAGAGTGAGATAAGTTGATTATTATCGCTCACACGCCAAACAAGGGTGTGAGTCACTCCTTGTCTTGTGAGTAATAATACTCCTTGTTTTGTGAGTAATAATACTCCTTGTTTTGTGAGTAATAATACTCCTTGTTTTGTGAGTAATAATACTCCTTGTTTTGTGAGTAATAATACTCCTTGTTTTGTGAGTAATAATACTCCTTGTTTTGTGAGTAATAATACTCCTTGTTTTGTGAGTAATAATACTCCTTGTTTTGTGAGTCATACGTAACTTACAGCATGAACTGACATTCATCTCTCTCTAATATACACACCATTAGGAATACAAAAGGACTTGCAATACTAATTTATGCTCATTTAACTATTAATGAAAATGTTCACAAAATCACTTATGCAACCTCTGATATTATATATAAAAAAATAAATTCACCCTGAAATAATGAGCCGAATCATAATTTGTGTTTCTCCAATCTGATGAACTTTAGAAAATGATGAAAAATACAAACAATTAGCGTAAAATAACATGTGTTGGCACAGAGGGGTGATTAACGTTACCT
Organism: Procambarus clarkii; assembly: GCF_040958095.1. NCBI lineage: Eukaryota > Metazoa > Arthropoda > Malacostraca > Decapoda > Cambaridae > Procambarus > Procambarus clarkii. Next base: position 40,974,829 of record NC_091170.1, on the reverse strand, counting down.
CTGTACCACACAGGTGTACCGCTGTACCACAGAGTTGTACCGCTGTACCACACAGGTGGAGCCTAACGTGGCAATTAACATTTAAACTAAGCTCACCTTTCACCTTAGAAAATACTACACAAAATTTAGCCTCGCTGAACATTCAGGTTAATTTAGATGGGCTATGCATGATAAATTTTCTTTAATAATCAATTGATTTAGTCGGGGACAGGATGCCTGTGTGTGTATGTGTACTTAAGCTCATATCGAGGGCCTCCTCCTTCCCTCAAGGTCCAACAATTGACCCTAGGATATAACCACCACAACTGTTGTCTAACTCCCAGGTAGTTATTTACTACTAAGTGATTAGATGCATTAGGTGAAAGGAAATGTGGCCAAGTATTTGTGTCCCGCACGGGAACCGAACCCGGGGGTCTCTGATTGCTACTATGATGCTACAAAAACATAATAGGTCAAGTAACAATTGTAATTACGAAGCTATAAGATGCTTATTTTAACATACTAAGTAGGTTAGGTAAGGTCGGTGTTTTCTATAAAGCTTTTCAAGTGAAACTTATGTTTAGTATGTCACCTATGCACGCAACTAATAAGTCAATATTGACTTATTAAATTTGCGAGAACGGGTTGCAAGTTCGGCAGTCGTGCGTCGTGGTATTGGGAAGGTGGTGCTGCTGCTCAGGCACACCTCTCCATATCTCGCCTCCGTTTGACGGCAACAGTTGCCCGTACAGTTGACCGAAACTGTACAGGCGTTGACGGAAACTTGCCAGTACAGGTAGGTTCCACAGTAGCTCCGAGGGTATGTTGATCACTGGCACTGTTGGGCTTGTATGGTCTGCACTGTGGAAGCTGCAACAGGCATGCAAGACCAAATGAGGTTAATGACCTCATCAAGAGGAACCTTCTCAAAGCTCCTGAGACATGTACCACGAGCTTTATCAAAGAATTGGGCGCTAGACTCATTGACACTTCCAGGGACTCAAGAGGGGCCAAAGTTTCCTATTTCAGCGCACGAAGGTGGCGATCCAGACGGGGAACTCCTGTTGTATCCGAGGGATCCAGGCGGGAATCTGAGGAACTGCAAGATACACCAAGTTGTAAATTGTAAAAGAGCATTAATACACTCTGGAGTAAGGTGCTAATTATACTTAATTGGCAGGGGGTTTTGAAGGTCAAAATGACTCAAATTGCTTGTCACTGTTACCTTGAGTCAGGCTTGTCCATCTTAACCTTGACTGGTGGTGGTTAGCCCCAATATGATGGACTACGAATACCTTCAATCGTGGAGGGATTTTATTTTTTTTTTGTGGGAGTGTGTGGTTTAATATTGTACGTATGTGTGTATGTAGCAATCACGCGTTGATATATTTCGTTGTCGGCTCTGATCGCGCTCCTAATTATGGGATGACTGTTGATCTATGGACGAGTTTTCTTTAACTTATTTCGAATATCCATTATGCATTGCCGAGCGGTAGCACGCACGCACGCACGCACGCACGCACGCACGCACGCACACAGACACACAGACACACAGACACACAGACACACAGACACACAGACACACAGACACAGACACACACACACACACACACACACACAAACCCACTGTCAGAGGTGATTATCGATTACCCCATCGACAAGAGCGCCGTTCTACACACGTCAACACACGAACGGACAATCGCGAAGAAATCTCCGCATTTTCCCATTTGAACGTTGGGAATCGAAATTGCAATCTAAAAATAAATTCACGCAATAGCTATGATTTACCTGGAGCGAGAAGCGCCAATCAGAAAGAGGTATATATCAAAGGAGAGTTACGATTGGGGTACAACGCCTCTCGGGATCGTCAGTTGAAGACCTGGAGTGGCGGCAGTTCCCGCCCCCCCAAAAAAATAAAACAAAAAGTTCATTAATGCCAGAGCGGGATATTTACAACCGGGCTAGAGCCGCCAATTACAACCAAGTATATATTATAGCAGAGTTATGACTGGTTCTTCCGGCGTGTCCCCAGAGACTCGGGAGAAGATGGCATCCCCACGCCTCGATCGACTCTCCACGATACCACGAATACCACTCCTGACGTCAGCAATACCACCACTGACGTCGCTACCAACACTTGATATCAACGCTACCACAATCACTGCAACTGTTACTTGCATCACTACCACCATTGATACTTTCACTACCACCATTGCTGACACTGCCTTCAGGCTACTATCACCACTACCACAATTATTGCCACTAATATCACCACTGACAATGTAACTACCACTTCCACCCCCACCGCTACCACCACCTCCACAACTACCACAACAATTTTCACAGTTTCACAATTGCTGCCACAACCGGCATTATCAATGACGCCACCAGTGCCAATAACTTCCCATTTATATATATTATCAACACCAACCATATCTCCTTTCTCCTCCACGTCTTCCTCCTCATATTTTCCTTCTCCACTTCCCCCACCTCTCCTACCTCCTCCCTAATCCCTTTTCCCTTCTCCTCTACTCATGTTCCTCAATTTCCTCCTATCGTCCACCTCCTAAAATAGCCAAACTTACGTGTAATTTAGTTTAAGTGCCACATTGCATTGAAGCATTACTACATGCAATGATAAATTATTGTATTTCAAAGAGGACATTTTAGGTCACTGGTGTTCATTACCTGTGATGTTGAGGTTCTTATGCCAGCAATACAGGCTGTATCTTAAGTGCCGTGAGCAGTACAGAGTGTAATTGATAAGATATGAGAATTAAGGAGACTGTAGGGGGGGGGGGAGGGGGCTATTGATAGCCATACGAGGCAGCTGCTGTTTACATTCACCCTATATTCTCTTCATACATGTCTAGCCTACTCCTGAAACAATCAAGTGTTCCTGCGTCTTTTATACTATCCGGAATGTGTTCCACAAGTCAATAACCCTCTTTCCCAAATTATTATTTACTCATGCCTTTCCTCAAGCTAAAGTTATTCAAAGTATATTAAAAAAAATTTCTTCAGTTTTGTATTCATATATTTAATGCCTTATTAACATCCCATTTGCTGTACCTTCTCACTCACTTGTACACTTCAGTCACATTACAATTATCTCTTCGCCTTTCTGGAGAATGTAAATTAAGTTTTCTCAATCTCTCTTCACATTGAAGGTTTCTAGTTCCTGGTATTAACTTTGTCATCTTTCACTGAGCGTGGTCTAGTGAATTTGTGGTCATTATAGTAGACGACCAGAATGTAACTGCTTAATATAAATAGGGCCTAACAAGAGCAAGAAACACACAAAACTAACAATAGCGTGATGCCTCTCGGACGAAGGTTCGAACCCTCGTCGCGGCCCTTGTGGATTTGTTATTAATTTGATGCATCACGCATCATTATATATATAACATTATATATAATTAATGTTTTTTCGACTACCTAACCTAACTTTTTCGGCTACCTAACGTAACCTAACCTATAAAGATAGGTTAGGTTAGGTAGGGTTGGTTAAGTTCCGTCATATATCTACGTTAATTTTAACTCCAATAAAACAAAATTGACCTCATACATATTGAAATGGGTAGCTTTATCATTTCATAAGAAAAAAAATAGAGAAAATATATTAATTCAGGAAAACTTAGCTTATTAGGCAAATCGGGCCTTGCATAGTAGGCTGAGAAGTGCGTTCTGGCTACTAGGTACGACATATATATATATCTATATATAATAGTGTTTGATATCACTTATTTGATATATCCATTTAGGACTTATCTGTCTGGCTTGCTGTACATTCTCCATACTTGCATTTTGCTTTTCACATTTCTTTTGTAACATTTTGAACTATAAAAAAATATCTAGATTGACTTCCACATACTTACCCCCTTAATAGGGAGTGTATTTTAAGTATTATGAGCACAGTCTGTTTTAAGGATCATTAACAGTTCAGAGTGTATTTTATCATTAACAGTAGAGTATATTTTGTCATCATCAGTAGAGAGTATAATTTTAAGTGTCAACAGTAAAGAATGTATTTTCAGTATTATCGATAACAGTTCAGTGTGTGTTTTAAGTGTCATCAATATTTCAGAGTGTATTTTAAGTAACATCAGCAGTACGGAATTTATAAGTAGCAGTATGAAATACATTTTAAGTAATCAGCTGGCTGAACTGAGAGTATTTTAATTATCATCAACGGTCCGATATATATTTTAAGTATCATCAAAAGTACACAGTGTATTTTACGTATCGACCGTAGGGAGTGTGTTTAAAGAGTCATTAACAATAGTGTATTTTAAGTGTCATCAACTGTATGACGTACATTTTAGGTATTTAAAAGAATGTGTACTCATGCTACATATGTTCCTCAATAAACAGTTTATGGCTTATATGTCAGTATTTCTAGATACATTTGGGACGTCTCGCTTTACTTGAAATGTTTGGAGCGAGTAAAGGAACTTGGAGCATCAATAGATAACTATATGCTTTGGTGAATATTTCAGAGAGTTTGTTGCTTTATTTGGTGAATGTGTGTGTGTGTGTGTGTGTGTGTGTGTGTGTGTGTGTGTGTGTGTGTGTGTGTGTGTGTGTGTGTGCGTACTCACCTAATTGTGCTTGCGGGGGTTGAGCTCTGGCTTTTTGGTCCCGCCTCTCAACTGTAAGGGGCGGGAGGCACACAACTGTGTGTGTGTGTGTGTGTGTGTGTGTGTGTGTGTGTGTGTGTGTGTGTGTGTGTAGGCGCGCGCGTGTGTGTGTGTGTGTGTTTGTGTGAGAGTAAATTCTGACTTTCAACTTCTTTGTTAATATAAAATAAAATTATTTAAAGTAAAAGAAAGAAGAATTATCAGTAGTCAAACTTCAGGAGAGATTATCAGTGTGCCGACGACGTAACCCGAATTTATGTAGAGCGTGAGGACGATGCACCCAGTCAGTCTTGTATTCTCGATACATCGGTGTATAATAAATCGTTCAGAGACGAAGGTCGCTCAGTCGGGCCCTTGAGTGCTCAGTGTATCGACAGTGTAGTGATTTAAGACTGCTCCTCAGGGTCACAAGGTCGTGCCTTCAAGTTGTCAGTATGAAGTCAGTGTCACCTTTGTGTGTTCAGTGTATCTACAGTGTAAATGTATGAAATATCAGTGTTTTACCGTGTTGATAATAACATGTCTTGAGAATGACCCAGCTGATCACATAGTGAAGGGCAACAGTGACCCGGGCCCCCAGCTGATCACATAGTGAAGGGTAACAGTGACCCGGGCCCCCAGCTGATCACATAGTGAAGGGTAACAGTGACGCGGGCCCCAGCTGATCACATAGTGAAGGGTAACAGTGACCGGGCCCCAGCTGATCACATAGTGAAGGGTAACAGTGACCCGGGCCCCAGCTGATCACACAGTGAAGGGCAACAGTGACGCGGGCCCCCAGCTGATCACATAGTGAAGGGTAACAGTGACCCGGGCCCCAGCTGATCACATAGTGAAGGGTAACAGTGACCCGGGCCCCAGCTGATCACATAGTGAAGGGTAACAGTGACCCGGGCCCCAGCTGATCACATAGTGAAGGGTAACAGTGACCCGGGCCCCAGCTGATCACACAGTGAAGGGTAACATTGATGGCGGGCCCCAGCTGATCACATAGTGAAGGGTAACAGTGACGCGGGCCCCAGCTGATCACATAGTGAAGGGTAACAGTGACCCGGGCCCCAGCTGATCACACAGTGAAGGGTAACAGTGACCCGGGCCCCAGCTGATCACACAGTGAAGGGCAACAGTCACCCGGGCCCCAGCTGATCACACAGTGAAGGGCAACAGTGACCCGGGCCCCCAGCTGATCACACAGTGATGCGGAACCTTGAATCACACAAGCTCTGCGGTACCTATAACACTCTTGCCTTTTCCTTATACCAACAGCATAACCCTGACTTATGAAGACCCTTAAGGTCACGTAAACAACATCTTTGTGTTTAATATACAGATTGCGTAACCCGTGGGTGTATATACGTGTGTGTGTATACAACACACACACACACACACACACACACACACACACACACACACACACACACACACACACACACACACACACACACACACACACATTTTGGAAGACAGAAGAGTTAGATGGGACATGATCACCACATTCAAGATTCTCAAGGGAATCGACAGGGTTGATAAAGACAGGCTATTTAACACAAGGGGCACACGCACTAGGGGACACAGGTGGAAACCGAGTGCCCAAATGAGCCACAGAGATATTAGAAAGAACTTTTTTAGTGTCAGAGTGGTTGCTTCCTAATGCATTCCATTTGTCAATGTGGTGGAGGCTGACTCCATACACAGTTTCAAGTGTAGATATGATAGAGCCCAATAGGCTCAGGAACCTGTACACCTGTTGATTGACGGTTGAGAGGCGGGACCAAAGAGCCAGAGCTCAAACCCCGCAAGCACAACTAGGTGAGTACACACACACACACACACACACACACACACACACACACACACACACACACACACACACACACACACACACACACACACACACACACCAGTACCGTTATTGCTCGTTAAGTATAACAGCAGTGTAACCCTAATTTATGACGACCGTCTACATAACTTCCGCTAAAAAATCCTATAGTGATTTATTAAAGCTTGGCACTAACCAACTCGTCCTGTGTATATACCTCTTTAATTATATATTTTATCCTGAGAATATTTGACCATCCCTACTTTTAAAACGAACTGTGATCACTTCGCATCTAAGAACCTAATGTCTTTATATATATATATATATATGCAAACAAGCCTGAATGGTCCCCAGGACTATATACAACTGATATACGAGTCACTTCTGGGGTGTGAGTTTTCAGTTATATATATATATATATATATATATATATATATATATATATATATATATATATATGTCGTACCTAATAGCCAGAACGCACTTCTCAGCCTACTATTCAAGGCCCGATTTGCCTAATAAGCCAAGTTTTCATGAATTAATGTTTTTTTAGACTACCTAACCTACCTAACCTAACCTACCTTTTTCGGCAACCTAACCCAACCTAACCTATGAAGATAGGTTAGGTTAGGTAGGGTTGGTTAGGTTCGGTCATATATCTACGTTAATTTTAACTACAATAAAAAAAAATTGACCTCATACATAATGAAATGGGTAGCTTTATCATTTCA
>NC_091170.1:40947660-40962660 GCF_040958095.1 Procambarus clarkii | reverse complement strand
CGCTGCCCCCTAATACCTACTTAGGAACTCGCCTTGACGGCTCTGCATTACGCACTGATATGACCCTATGCCTGGCCGCCCTTATTCTCACCCAACACACATGTATCTGCATCAATGAGGCTCAGATACTCCATATTGATGTTCCTGACTGGCACTGTGTCTCTCTACAGTTGTCGTTCATTATTGTGCCAGACAGCTGCATGGCTGGCTGAAGCGAGGCTTTATATGATGATATGGAGGTCTTCGTGGTGCAGGTGTGGTGTGGGACTACACAAGTGCCTCTCCTGAGGCCAACATCTGTCGCTAGTACAGCAGACCCAAAGGGCCGGTGATGCTACCGCTCCGGGAGACGCGGAACTCCAGTAAAAACCGCAAATTTGCCAAGTGACGTTACGTCAGGTTAAGTTTAGTTAGGTATAAATATTCTCTACAAACCCATCTTGCTAACCTAATCTGGTCGTTCCCAGACCACTATTCCAACCCAGGGCACCAAGCCACTGAGAGCAGCAAGACTCTCAGAGCACGGAACACCTCAGAACACCAAGCTTTCATGAGCACCGAGCCGCTCAGGGCACCAAGCCGCTCAGGGCACCAAGCCGCTCAGGGCACCAAGCCGCTCAGGGCACCAAGCCGCTCAGGGCACCAAGCCGCTCAGGGCACCAAGCCGCTCAGGGCACCAAGCCGCTCAGGGCACCAAGCCTTCCACAGGGAACAGGAAGTAGCCAAGGTTCACCATTCAGCCACCAGTAGTGCCGGGAGAGCTGACCTTGCTCGTCATAAAACAGCTTGAAAGGCTGATGTTCCCCACGGTAAACTTTCCTACCGTCTCAGCTGACTTCTGTAAACCCGTCTCAGCTGACTTCTGTAAACTTACATTACCGGTGCCAAAAGCTGATCATACAGCCACAAGGTCGAGAGTACCGTACAGCAAGTGGTGATTTTCGACGTTACTTACCGGTCAGTGATTAAGGGGAGGTGAGGTAGGTCTAGGTCTTTAATCCCCCCCACCCCCCACCCCCCTGCAGGTTTCACACAACACTATATAAGCCTCTCAGAGCACCAAGCCTCTCGGAGCACCAAAGCCTCTCGGAGCACCAAAGCCTCTCGGAGCACCAAAGCCTCTCGGAGCACCAAAGCCTCTCGGAGCACCAAAGCCTCTCGGAGCACCAAAGCCTCTCGGAGCACCAAAGCCTCTCGGAGCACCAAAGCCTCTCGTGTATATTTTAGCGTTAATTTTGACGGTTACTTGTAACCTACTTAAGGGCTATTCATGACCTACTTAAGGGCTATTCATGACCTACTTAAGGGCTACTCATGACCTATTTAAGGGCTACTCATGACCTACTTAAGGGCTACTTGTAACGCACTTAAGGGCTACAGGTCCCCCAGCTCCGTCCTGTACCTGACCCTCAGATAGTTGCAGATGACGAAAAAAAAAGTGAATCAGAAAGCGACAAAACGCCCCGTCAACAAGACATGAACCCTGAAGCCCCGTTACAGTCGTCACCCTTTCACGCTGCTAAGACGCACTCAGGCTCAGCTCAAGTCCCACTCCAGTGAGAAGTGCGACCTCTGGAGTGTTGAGCTCTGGACCTGCCGACCCCTTCTCCTTCTCCTATCGTGCCTAATACTGTTGATGGTATTAATCAAATTGTCTCTCTCTCTCTCTCTCTCTCTCTCTCTCTCTCTCTCTCTCTCTCTCTCTCTCTCTCTCTCTCTCTCTCTCCCTCCCTCTTGTTCTCTTTATACTAAGACTGGGTTTCATTAGGAATTGCAGTGATAGTCTTAATGAACCTGCAAGCTAGAAGCCTTTATCCTACATCAGCTGGTCTCACGCGGTGGAAGGGAGGGGTGGAAAAGATCCTGTTGGGATGGGGGAGGGGGGGGGGATGAAAGGGCGTGGGAGAGAACTGGTTGGTCATTAGCTGGTGGAACAAATGTAACAAGCACTGCAATAACACTACACTCCACGCCCCAAATTACGAATTGCATTTTCTCCCAATGAAACGTGAACCTACACCCCACCCCCTCCATCCCCCCTCCCCCTTCATCCCCCCCTCCCCCTACAACCCCCCCCCTCCCCCTTCATCCCCCCTCCCCCTACAACCCCCCTCTCCCCTACATCCCCCCCTCCCCTACAACCCCCCTCTCCTACAACCCCCCTCTCCTACAACCCCCCTCCCCTCTACATCCCCCCTCTCCCCTACAACCCCCCCTCCCCTACATCCCCCCCCCCCCTCTCCACCTACAGTGGAAAAGTAAGTTTTAAGAAGAGGAGGAGCAAAACACCGTCCACGATATGATCAAACAATTCAGGAACTCCATGAAACTCTCTCCATACACTCACTGAACATCATACAGCAACAACAAGGCATCAGTGGGCAGGACGATCGAAATGCTTGAAGGTCCTGATTTAGAAAGCTTATACTCCAAGGTGAGAGACGCCCCACTCCCACACCTGGTGGCCCGAGAGCTTGCTTGAACTCAGGGGCAATCATGCCTCACTAAATCCATAATGAAATACAGTTTAGTAAACCTCCCTCCCCCCTCCCCCCCCCCAAAAAAAAAAAAAAACTGAAATCTATCATCAGAACATGTACTCAAGTACCTGAGTGTGTGTGTGTATGGATCAACGCTACGCAGTATTCATCTATAGACATCCATATATGTTGAAATACATGTGAAGAACCCCCCCCCCGTACACACGTACACACACGTACACACACGTACACACACACACACACACACACACACACACACACACACACACACACACACACACACGTACACACACACACACGTACACACACACACACGTACACACACACACACGTACACACACACACACACGTACACACACACACACACGTACACACGTACACACACACACACACGTACACACACACACACACGTACACACACACACACACGTACACACACACACACACGTACACACACACACACACACGTACACACACACACGTACACACACACACGTACACACACAAACTGGAAACTGAGCGCCCAAATGAGCCACAGAGATATTAGAAAGAACTTTTTTAGTGTCAGAGTGGTTGACAAATGGAATGCATTAGGAAGTGATGTGGTGGAGGCTGACTCCATACACAGTTTCAAGTGTAGATATGATAGAGCCCAATAAGCTCAGGAATCTGTACACCTGTTGATTGACGGTTGAGAGGTGGGACCAAAGAGCCAGAGCTCAACCCCCGCAAACATAACTAGGCGAGTACAACTGGGTGAGTACACACACACTCTCACTCACACCTCCCTGAGAAAAGAGAGCAGGTTTAGCTTACTAGGCAAGCACACTACACACTGTATCAGCAAGGCGGACAGCCCGCCTGCTGCCATAATTCATTTTTTTTTTTTTTTTTTTTTTTTTTTTTTTTTTTGAGATATATACAAGAGTTGTTACATTCTTGTACAGCCACTAGTACGCGTAGCGTTTCGGGCAGGTCCCTGGAATACGATCCCCTGCTGCGAAGAATCGTTTTTTCATCCAAGTACACATTTTACTGTTGCGTTAAACAGAGGCTACAGTTAAGGAATTGCGCCCAGTAAATCCTCCCCGGCCAGGATACGAACCCATGACATAGCGCTCGCGGAACGCCAGGCGAGTGTCTTACCACTACACCACGGAGACTGTTTTGTTTAACCTTTTCGTTAACTAATACCTCCCCATCTTCTTCACCCCACCACCCTTGAAAAAAAGACGTGTGAGTGTACTCAACTAAGTGTATTAACCTAATTGTGATTGCTGGTGTTGAATTTTGGCCTTTGATCCCGTCTCTCAACCGTCAAGCAACTGGTGTACAGGTGCATGAGCTTGTTGGCCTCTATCATATCTGCATTTGAAACTGTGTATGAAGTCTGCCTCCACCACATGACTTCGTAGTGCATCTGTTTAACTAACACTGAGAGAGAATGAGAGTCAGAGAGAGATGCACAAAACCTGCAGCTTCTGACAGATCGGACTGCACTGTCAAACCAGAGTGTCTTGTTTGTCCTTACCTGTAAATCCTGTCCTCCCGCGAGTGTATAATGAAGTGTAAGTGTTATGAAGCTCAGATCCTGATCACAGTGTGAGGCCCCACTCCTCACCAAGCCTCGGCCCAGCGTTCCATGAAAATTATTCCAGTTGTGTAGCCTGAGAGCTCGTCCATAGTCCCCGGGTGACTACGGGGAAGTGGGATCTAGCTCTTCATGCCCCGCCTGTACTGGTCTTGCTGTACCTGGTGCCTTATAATTCACCTATTATTCATTGCAAAATCTGGCCTTAAAGTTGTGGATGGAGGTGGCTTCCACAACTACTTCTTTTCCACTTGTTGACCCCCGGTACAGGGTAGGCGAGTGGGTGGGTGTGCCAGGTAGCAGAGATTGCTAATACTCAGCAGCTCAGTAAGTTCAGTAGAACTTCGGTTTCAACTCTTTTGACCATGTCGTAGCTCAGTCGATTAAGGCAACGTCTGGGATGCTCTTGGACGCAGGTTCGAATCCTCGTCACAACCCTTGTGGATTTGTTCAAGAGATTGCTAATATTCCTCAGGGCTCTGGACCACACCACTCTCGCAAACTGCGCTAACACTAGCATCAGGAAGAATAGGGAAATCAGTTGGAAGAGGTGGAACTAACAGAAGATTTGATTGATAAAGATTAAGCCACCCAAAAGGTGGCACGGGCATGAATAGCCCGTAAGAACTAACAGAAGGTAGCCTTGATCTTTAATACAATAGGAGTGAGGGTGTAGTGTACAGGTGGTGTGATGGAGGAAGGCAGGCGAGGGAAAGTCCTGGAACCCAGCTGGGGTTCCAGGACTTTAATACCAACACATCACTGACGTGTTGGTATTGATCTTAAGACTAATTAGGTGGACCGGTAGAGCGTCTCCTCACTCAGATGGAGACGTAGACGTTGTTGTTGAGGAAGATTAACCCACCACAAGAGGAGGTGGCACGGGCATGAATAGCCCGTAGGTGGTAGGTGTTTGTAGTGAATGTAATCTATGGTGTGACATCTTGAAGTGTCTCTGGGTCTCTGAAGACGTAGACATACACGAATGCCATTTCGAGGCTACGATGAGTGACTTCGATGCCGTCACGAGAGAGAGCCAGAACGCTGTGTGCCTGACACAAACAGCAAGAGGGACCCACCTCGGGTTTGTCCAGCACGCTGGACACGTAATCCTGTGGACCAGTGTTCGATTCCCGGCGCCGGCGAGAAACAAAATGGGGCGAGTTTCTTTCTCCCTGATGCCCGAATCGCTCATAACGTTACGATTCACTTTATAGTTACTATTAAGACACTGACCATCCACCACAATGCAACCCACAACAGTTGCCTAATTCCCGGGTACATATGTAATACTAGATGAACAGAGGCATGAGGTGAAAGGAAACGTTTCCAACCGTCTCTGTCCCGTCCGGGGGCCCGAACCCGGGATTGAAAAGACCTCCGTGGTGTTGGCGACGACTGCGGCTTCAGCGTCAGTCTCGCGCTTGAGCACGAGGGGAGGACTGCTGCTCGTGGTCCGCTTGAGCGGCAGGCAGAGAATGATGATATTTTTCATAGCTTATCGCGGCGCTCACTGTCTCTTTACTATATCAATCCCCGAAGACCCACAGGCACGCTCACACACACACACACACACACACACACACACACACACACACACACACACACACACACACGTTGAGAGAAGGTGGTGGAGGCCAAAACCGTCAGTAATTTCAAAGCGACATACGACAAAGAGTACTGGGAAGACGGGACACCACGAGCGTAGCTCTCATCTTGTAACTACACTAAGGCAATTACACACAGTCAGACTCCATACACAGTTTCAAATGTAGATATGATAGAGCCCAATAGGCTCAGGAACCCATACACCAGTTGATTTACAGATGAGAGGTTACATCAAAGAGCCGAAGCTCAACCCCCCGCAAACACAACTACATGAGTACACACACACACACACCCCTTAAAATACAAATATAATGGAGCCCAATAGGTTCCGTAACCCATACGCCAGTTAATTGAAAGTTGAGAGGCAGGTTCAAAGAGCTCAACCTTTGATCATTTGATTTGATTGGAGGGGGTTGAGGTCACCTCCCTCTAAAGCATAATTACTCGAGTACACACTTGGGAACACAAACGGGAATACTGGTGAGTAATGAAGGTGGTGAGGAAGACGAATGAAAGAGTGAGAAGTGGAGACCATCTACCATTCACTGCTTCCAAAAGCATATTTGTCAGAGGAATACAAAGACGAGAGATTTCAACGCTGCAGGAACAGAGAGCTAGGAGACGGGGCCTGAAGATTTATACTTCCCGTAAACGCTGTTGGATAAGCGCGCGCGCGCACACCACACACACACACACACACACACACACACACACACACACACACACACACACACACACACAGAGGAGTTGTGTGACAGTGGGGGTTCAGTCACACAGGGGAATGCGGAAATTACACACAACTCACCTAGTTGTGTGTGTGTTTGTGACTGTGACGGGGGAGCTGGTGGCTGAATGAACAGCACAGCACATAATCCTGTGGATCAGGGTTCGATTCCCGGCGCCGGCGAAAAACAAAATGGGTAGAGTTTCTTTCTCCCTGATGCCCCTGTTACCTAGCAGTAAATAGGTACCTGGGAGTTGGACAGGTACTACGGGCTGCTACCTGTGTGTGTGTGTGTGTGTGTGTGTGTGTGTGTGTGTGTGTGTGTGTGTGTGTGTGTGTGTGTGTGTGTGTGTGTGTGTGTGTGTGTGTGTGGAAAAAAATAACAGTAACAGTTGATTGACAGTTGAGAGGCTGGCCAAAAGAGCAGAGCTCAACTCCCGCAAGCACAACTAGGTGAATACATGCACGCTCGCGCGCGCGCGCACACACACTCACACACTTACTCACACACAACGCACGAAACTGGCAAATTCAAGAATAACATTCATGCACTCAAGAAAGAAGTGGCGATCTGTCCCAGCCCGGAGCCACCTCAAAACACTTGAAACCAAACATAAACAAACAAACCCAGCCCTGTGTAGTGACACTCTTACTAGAACTGCGAGGCTTCAACTCTAAGAAGGAACTAGGACGGCTAAACCTCACCACCACACGTGAAGATAGAATCAGAGAGACATGACAGCGACATGCAAGATTATCAGTTGAATTGATGAAGTGAATGGAAACATGAGTTAAATGGTTGTTAGAAAGGACCTTTTTATGGTGTCAGAAGGTATACAAGACATGTAAAACAGGCAACCCGTTCTCGCAAATTTAATAAGTCAATATTGACTTATTAGTTGCGTGCATAGGTGACATACTAAACATAATAGTTTCCCTTGAAAAGCTTCATAGAAAACGCCGACCTTACCTAACCTACTTAGTATGTTAAAATAAGCATCTTATAGCTTCGTAATTACAATTGTTACTTAACCTATTATAGGTATAGGTTAGGTAATAATTGTAATTACGAAGCAATAAGATGCTTATCTTAACATACTAAGTAGGTTAGGTAAGGTCGGTGTTTTCTATGAAGCTTTTCAAGGGAAACTATTATGTTAAGTATGTCACCTATGCACATATTTAATAAGTCAATATTGACTTATTAAATTTGCGAGAACGGGTAGAAAACAGGAGAGGGTTGGGAATCACTCCACTAAATCAACAGCTGCTGAGGCGGGGCTTGGGAACTTGCGCTCGATCCCGCAAGCACGTTATAGGTATACACACATTGGACACTTCTCCCAGTGAGCATCAAAACTATATTTTCTGTAAATATTTAAATGTTCTGTAAATGTTTAAATGTCGAGAAAGTTTCGTGTAAAATATATTGATGTGTAAATGTTTAAATACGTAAATGCTTGAATTTTGTGTTTTATGTTTTTATAATTTCATATATTTTGTTTTACCTTTTCTTCATTTTGTACAGTTTTTCATCAATTTATTCCCATTCATTCCTTATCTACTTCCTTCTTGACTTCGGTTTTATTGTCCATGTTGTTGTTCTGATTTAGCGCTTGAGGATTATTTCCCCTCTTATTATTCTCTCGTTCTATTCCTTTTCATTTCGAATATTGTATCGTAATATCCTTTTTTTTTTTTTTTTTTTTTTTTTTTTTTTTTTTTTTTTTCTGTCGTCTGCTTCTAACTGTTTTATTTTCGTATGTCATCGTATTATCTATTCCCTTTCATTCGTTTTCTTCGCCCTGTCATGCCCTCTCTAAGCCTACTTTGTCGTTTCCCTGGAAACACAACCCGAAACTGTCTCTGTTTTCCGCTTGTTACAACTTGTAATAAAGTTGTTACATCTTGGAATAACGTGTTTATGACGTATTAGAACGTTGTTACAACATGCTATATTGGTTGTTATAACTGATTTGGAGGTGTTAAAACTTTTTCCAACGTTGTGCCAACGTCGTAGTTTCGGTGTGTGTTTGGCGGGTTTTCTCCTCCCCCTTCACCCCTCCCCCCTTTTTTTTTAAAGCCTACTTCACCGTATTTCTCTCCTTTTTATCCCTATTTTCCCTATTTCTCAATTTTTTTTAACTCTACCTCGCATTAGTTATTACCGTTTTAAGCCTTGTTTGCCCTATTTCTCACCTATTTAAAGTGTTTTGTCGTATTTCTCATCTTTTTGTTTATCCTTCTTTGAAATATTCCTTCCCTTTTCTAAGCCTACTTCGCCCTATTTCGCCAATTTGTCTTAGTGTACTTTGGGGCTTTTCTACTCTTGGGAACAGCCGGTGAAGCCCGTCCTATTAAGGTTTCCTAACGTCAAGAAACTGTCGTACTAAAGTTCCCTTATCCTAACCTACCAGAGGACCCAAAACAGAAAACGGGACAGTATGTCAATTTCTGCCAGCCGCTACCATTTTCTAGTACGACAATTTTCGGCTTTAGGTGGAGTATACGTCAAAATGCGACGTTCTAGTAGGAGGACGGGTTGTGCCCTGAGTGACCAAGGTGGGGGGGGGAGGGGAGGCGAGGGTTGGTTATGGGCAATGAGAATCTGTCTACTTGGACGGTTGACGGTAACTATATCAGTTTGTCTTTTCTACCGTTCATCAACGTGTCTGCTCAGTCTTTTCATCCGCCAGACCGTCCGTCCTCTCATTCGTCACTCCACCCATCTGTCAACTCACTCATCCGGTCGTCTGCTCATCCATTCATCGATTCCTCCACTCATCCGTCCGTTCCGCCTACATTAAGATCAGTCATAAAATTCCTGGCATTTGGACGCCAAACCAAACTTTTTACTTAAAAGGTCCTGTTGATGGATTCCTCTCACTAGTGATGTTGATTTATGATAGCAGTTGGCGGTGGCATTTTTGTGAGAACGGCATCAATATTGCGCTTTAATATATTGCAGAGTGTATTAGTTGTTTTTTGTTATACCTTTCGTAGATTTGTAGCATTTGTCTATTTGTGGGTACTTACCTAGTTGTGCTTTTGTGGGAGTTGAGCTTCAGTTCTTGGCTTTCGGCTTTGGGTTTGTTGCTGTGATCGATAGTTGTAATTGATTGGATCCCGTCTTATAGCTACTTTTGATTCCATGTATGGTGTCTGGTGCTCCACTACACTCCATGTATGGTGTCTGGTGCTCCACTACACTCCATGTATGGTGTCTGGTGCTCCACTACACTCCATGTGTGGTGTCTGTTGCTCCACTACACTCCATGTGTGGTGTCTGGTGCTTCACTACACTCCATGTATGGTGTCTGGTGCTTCACTACACTCCATGTATGGTGTCTGGTGCTTCACTACACTCCATGTATGGTGTCTGGTCCTTCACTACACTCCATGTATGGTGTCTGGTGCTCCACTACACTCCATGTATGGTGTCTGGTGCTCCACTACACTCCATGTATGGTGTCTGGTGCTCCACTACACTCCATGTATGGTGTCTGGTGCTCCACTACACTCCATGTATGGTGTCTGGTGCTACAATACACTCCATGTATGGTGTCTGGTGCTTCACTACACTCCATGTATGGTGTCTGGTGCTTCACTACACTCCATGTATGGTGTCTGGTGCTCCACTACACTCCATGTATGGTGTCTGGTGCTCCACTACACTCCATGTATGGTGTCTGGTGCTCCACTACACTCCATGTATGGTGTCTGGTGCTCCACTACACTCCATGTATGGTGTCTGGTGCTCCACTACACTCCATGTATGGTGTCTGGTGCTCCACTACACTCCATGTATGGTGTCTGGTGCTTCACTACACTCCATGTATGGTGTCTGGTGCTCCACTACACTCCATGTATGGTGTCTGGTGCTCCACGTCCCAATTACTCTCACCTCTGGACACTCTTCAGTTTGCTTATGTGGTTGTCAAGGAGACGGCTTCGTGCTTGTGCTCACCTGTGTGTACTCATATATTTGTACTCTCCTATTTCTGCCTGCAGGATTAAGCTTAAGGTCGTGAACCTGGCATTTCTAGCTGTCGGTTGTCTAATGCAAAGAGTCCCGACCTATTTGTGTGTGTGTGTGTGTGTGTGTGTGCACGCGCGCGCAACACACCGCCACAATACACCCAGTGTCACCATACTATGTCATCGGCAAGACAATGCACTCAGCAGTATTTCCCAACTACGCCATGTTTAGCACTTACGAACTGTGTACGCGGACAACATAATAATACTCACTAAATAGTGTGACATTGTAAATGACCAGAATTAGTCTGGGATAACATTACCTACCTACAGGTGACTGCAGGTATATAAGGAATCTTTCTCGAATGAGCACCGCAGTTGTGACCTGCTGGGAAGAGGTAGGATGAACTCTTCAACACTGCATTAGTGAAAACCCAGTTATCAATTCATTTTGATCAAATAGATACACATTGGATTTTGTAGACGTTTCATTCACTCGGATATTGGAAGATATGAGAGAAGCTGCGGAGCACGACGGTGGGATCGATCCTGCGGCCTGTGTGCGTGTGTGATCCAGTATGCTGCTTCCATCCTGCCGTTCTGCTCAAAGAATTCTAATATATATCACGTTACTGTAATGTAATTGCATTGTGTATTGGATAGATATTCTCGGATGTGTTGATGCAGGCTCGTAGACTTGACTCTCACGCATTGTTTTTTCCATGATTCTTTGCTTGCATGACTGTCTGGTGAGACGCGGATATTATTGAACTCAAATGTAGCTCTTGATCTATACTCTGTATTCCCTCACGTGACAAAGGGTAGGAACATCCGGCTGTGTACCTAAGCTTGTTATTACAAGAGAGGTACACTCATCAGCATAATACACCCAGACCACACACTAGAAGGTGAAGGGACGACGACGTTTCGATCCGTCCTGGACCATTCTCGAGTAGATTCTTCAGCCACGTTATTGTGACTCTTCGCCTGCATAATACACCCAATAGCCTATTGTACACCCAGCATGACAAACTCAAAATTTGCTTGAATTTACCTGAGGGCTCACTATCCCTCCAGTGGCCTCGACATAGACGGGAAACTGGCTGTCAGAGGTCCCCCTATTTGTCTTGATGATTTTATCCAGCGGAATTTTGAATTGCAGCAATATTTTGGCATTTACAGCTACGGCGGGTTGGCAGGTTCTTTGGGTTTATAACCTTATGGGTGGAAAAGCATCATCTATAATCTGTCCTACATTGTGGCTTGTTGAGCTTGAAACCGTTGCTTCTAGTTTGTATTACATCTGACCTGTTGAAGAAGTCTGGATCAATATCTTCAAAACTATTCCGTATTTTAAAAGTTTCGATGAGATCAGCCCTATCATGTCTGGTTTACAGTGTTGTTAGCCCTGTGGCCCTCAACCGTCCTCGATATGAAATTAGACTTAGTTGTGAGATATTTTTCGTCCGATGTTGAACTTTCTCCAAAACAGATATGTCTTACTGTAGATGAGATTTCCATGCTTAGATACAGTAGTCCAAATAGGAGCGCACAGAAGTACAGTTTAAGGCAAAGGTTCGTTTGACTATTCCTAGAGTTTGGTTGACCTCTTTTGTACCGCAGCTCCCAACTGTTGTGCAACATTTCAACGATTGGTGCAATCTGACTGCAAGGTCGTTTTCTCCTTCAATCTGCTACAGCGCTGATGTTGATTTGGTAGTTGTGAGGTGTATTGATATGTCCCACGGGCAAGGTCTTGAAATTTTCCGACACTTAAAAACATTTGCTGTCTTCCAACCGTTTGTGGAGTTCATGTAGATCTCTTTGTAAGGCCTCAGTGTCATAGTCACTTCCTACTTTACCATAAATCGTAGTGTAATCTGCACATTTGATGATGTGGTTTATACTATTCTCATCTATGTCATTAACGTACTTGACAAAAAAGGTTGGCCCTAATAAGAAACCTTGCGGTACCCCCACTCACCGCATTACTCCACTCAGATTCATTTCCATTTAGAACGTTCCGTTTCTTTGTTTTAACCATTGTTTTATCCAGTCTAGTATTCTACTATTTATTCCACGTGCTTATAATTCCCTTGCTAGTCTTTCATGAGGTGGCTTATCAAAAGCTTTAGAGAAGTCCATATATATGACGCTCATCGCCTGCACAAGTCCATATATACTACATCTCTTGGAAATCCTTGGTCTGAATAGCTGGTTACTATTTCCCCCAAATGGGAGTAGCTTTGTAAGTCAGAACATATTTTAAACAAAACCATGTTGTGTTGATTTTAATAAATTGTTGACAATGAGATGGTGAATGATTCTCCCCCCCCCCCTCTCTTGCAAGTCTCTTCACCAGCTTGCAGATATGCAAGGTCACCCTGATACACCAAACACCAGAGCAATAAACGCAACATGCACCAAACACTTCCCAATCAGAATGTAACACACTCAGTATCAACACAAATATTCGTTTGCACATTTCTGATTAGGGGTAAAACAGTTGCTATTTTTTTTTACGGAGTGACAAACTGAGATAACAGCCTGCTGTATGCACGCCATCCAATCCAAAGACACAAAACTCGTGGTAAATATCAATTGGTGCTTCCTCCAACATTGACCAGGAGCAACATTTATCAAGATATCTTTTTGTTTTTCTCTCGTGGGAATTTAAATGTTTACCCCGTCGCAGGACAATATTATTTTCTTGTACACAAAAACTAAGGTGTGGGTCGTCCTTCAATTACCTGGGTGATGTCGACTGCTGGAGCATGCTGCTCTGTTGCCCTTCACATCTTTTCCATGACCTTCTGCCCGTCTCTCTGTCTCTCTGGTCGGTCCGTCCGCCTGTCTTTTGTCTGTCTACCTACCCGTCTCTCTCTCTCTCTCTCTCTCTCTCTCTCTCTCAACGGAAATAACCTCATGGAAAGCAAATACCAATTCCGTGTGCTTGTGTATATTAAGACACTATCTGGTAATACAATATTATACATGAATTACTGTTATGAATAAAAGATTGCAGTGATCATATCTGGAGGTTGCGAACCCCTTCGAGTTTCTTGATCCCGAGTTGAACCCTTGTAACTGGAAAGCAACTCTGTAACAGATCTTGACACTTTTGCCCAAGGATCTTTGAATCTTGTGGAACAAAGTTCTTTTGCGTGTGGAATTGTCTACGCTTCTTTAATTATCTACGTCCCTGAGGTCGGCAAATTCATTTACATTGACCTAACACCTTCAGTGTAGGGTCAATCCAGCGCTAAACCAGTATAACTATGCAACATTTGGAAGAGATACAAGGGCTCGGAGCTGTGGCTAGGAGGGCATAGGCATAAATTAAACGAGTGTCACTTGGCATGGTTTCAATGGGATCCCCCCCCCCCCGCGACAAATCTTGCAATATCCTATTAATTTGGCTCATCGGGTATCGAACCTTCAAAAAACGAGTTCGTCAGGTCGAATTGGTACCACCACTGAAGGAGATGTGGCTGCCTTAACAGGGTTGACACACACCTGTAGAGGCTCGTCAGCTTCCTTCCAGTGTTCAGAAGGACATTACTTAATGTCCTCCAGGTGATGGTGAGATGAACAAGGATTTGGGGACCAGTCAAAATCGAGGTTCTATCTCTGCTGGGTTGTGGCGAGGCTCCTGTTAATGATGTTATTAACTTCACTGTGTCTTGCATGTCATCCCTTGCAACTTGCAAACCTCAGGCCATGCAGACAGTATTGGTCTGCAATACTACCTTGCCATAAATACACCCACGCTCAGTGTGACTACCCCTACGCTCAGTGTGACTACCCCTACGCTCAGTGTGACTACCCCTACGCTCAGTGTGACTACCCCTACGCTCAGTGTGACTACCCCTACGCTCAGTGTGACTACCCCTACGCTCAGTGTGACTACCCCTACGCTCAGTGTGACTACACCTACGCTCAGTGTGACTACACCTACGCTCAGTGTGACTACACCTACGCTCAGTGTGACTACACCTACGCTCAGTGTGACTACCCCTACGCTCAGTGTGACTACCCCTACGCTCAGTGTGACTACCCCTACGCTCAGTGTGACTACCCCTACGCTCAGTGTGACTACCCCTACGCTCAGTGTGACTACCCCTACGCTCAGTGTGACTACCCCTACGCTCACTGTGACTACACCTACGCAGGAGACCACCGTCATACTTTGGTGGCTGCACAACTTCTCCTTACACCAAAGGACCGTAATTTTGAAGCTATCGACCACTGCGTTAAAATTCTATTGCTTTAGTAACTTGAAAAACACCGCAATATTAACGGTGTCTCGTACTAGCCAGCATCGGCCTTGATAATCTACGTAGGCTTGCTTAGGTTCGTACCCTTCTGGATAGACAAAAAAAAAAAATGACTATTATCAAATCGGGAAAGTCGGCCATGTTGACATAAATGGCGGCTACAACAGATACAGCGGCTACAACAGATACAGCGGCTACAACAGATACAGCGGCTACAACAGATACAGCGGCTACAACAGATACAGCGGCTACAGCAGCTACAGCGGCTACAGCAGCTACAGCGGCTACAGCGGCTTCAGCAGCTACAGCGGCTACAGCAGC
>NC_091170.1:40922660-40940160 GCF_040958095.1 Procambarus clarkii | reverse complement strand
TAATTAAATGACACAATGAAAAGTTACGTTAAGACAAAATAACAAGTGCAACACAAAAATAAATGTGAGGTGCTGGAATATTGGCTTTAAGCTACCACCTCTCTCAGTACACGCTAGCGTCTAGCCGGGAGGAGTGGTAACCGTGGAAGCACTGAATATTCTGAGGTCTGAGGTCGTGGCGACCCCAGACATCAAGAAGTATGGGGGGGGCGAGTGCAGTTGCAGCCATACCGGCGACCAATCAGCGGAGCCGGTAGTAAGACAGGTAGTTTGGCGGTTTGAGTCCGAGCAGGTGTCCCTGGCTGCATACGTTTTGCTCTCTGGCAAACCTTGCTGGTGTTGTTGTCGTTGTTGGACATTTCTTCCATAGTAGTTATATATATTTGTTGCGACGTATTTGTGGAGGGAAGAGCAGGCTCAATCTCTTGAAGGAGATTATCGTCACAATATATATATATATATATATATATATATATATATATATATATATATATATATATTATATATATAATATATATATATATATATAATAATAATAATAATAATATAGTATGCGTCAAGCTTGAATGGTCGCCAAGCTAACATGCATCTGAAAACTCTATCCCCCCAGAAGGATTCGAACCCAGACAGTCAGGGCGCCATGGCTGTCTGAAAAATGAAAATATCCAAGCGCTTTCGTGAGTTAACACATTTCTCAATGAGTACACCATAGATAATACAAGAGTGAAGGTATACACACACACATTATTAACACACACCAGTACATTTACACCCTTTGGTTCTCCACAACTAGTGTAGTGGAGGCCTAACTTAGTAAACACTTGCATCAACATTATCCAGCGTATAAACCTGCTTCAAAATTATATTATACACAAGAGTGAGTTAATCTTTGCAGGCTGTAAACTACTTAGTAACAAGCCATCTGTCGCTGTACAGGTAATTCCTCAATATTATCATCTTCCTCACTTAACGACACTGCTGTAGACTCCGGTCTTGAGCAGCCTCGGCAAACTGGTCAAAGTTAAACACAAACCTTTGTCAAAGAATCTCCGATTACATTTTCCCAAAATAATCCTGCAAAAAATTTGCAAATGCTTTTAACGGAATGAGTTCTGACCTTATTACAAAAGGAGATCATTCGTTTCCACCTAATGAGAAGATGTGTGTATTAAGCCAGGCAGCAAATTTTTTTTTAGCACTAGGATGAGCGCCTAATATTCGCCTTAAGCGTAGAATAAACGCCAAATATATGTTATGAGCACCAGAATAAATACCAAATGTAGCATGAACTAAACTGAACCCCCAAAATAGGCCTAGCCTTAGAAGGTTGAGTTCCTCCAATCAAGAACCTTCCCTTCCCAAGTAACTAAACGTCGAGACTCATAAACACACACACACACACACGGGAAGATGTAGAACCATAAGCCAGTTTGAGGGCCTGAGTTACGAAAACCCCTTCGTAATAACACCATTCCTGTCATTAAGCTCCCTTATGACCTGAGAAAAGACGGAAAATTCGCTCTCTGCAGATGCATTATAATATCCAATTGCTTTTCAATTTCACAATAATCTCTCTGCCCCTAGTTATTTTAAATCGGGATAATGCCGAGCCTCAGTGTGGAAAATCACCAAAGCACATTTACATGGATTAAATGTGTTTGTACTCGGCACTCTATCTCTCATTTGCTCCAGTAATTCTCAAACAAAAAAAAATTGGCCTTAGTGAGACAACAGGCTCGGTTGGATCTTAACTCTTCCAGTATCGGGAACACGAGAGAAAGATAAAGAGTGAGAAATTAAACTTGAAATCTTGAAAACAAACACACACACACACACACACACACACACACACACACACACACACACACACACACACACACACACGCGCGCGATGTGGTGGAGGCTGACTCCATACACAGTTTTAAATGTAGATATGATAAAGCCCAATAGGCTCAGGAATCTGTACACCAGTTGATTGACAGTTGAGAGGCGGGACCAAAGAGCCAGAGCTCAACCCCCGCAAACACAACTAGGTGATTACATACATACGTGTATACATGTATACAAACATGAATAAATACATGATGCATAATCAAACGGTTCGTGTACCTTGTGTACCTGTTTTACTTCCAAAATTGTCATATGATGTCGTGTGCATATATTTCCGTGTACAGGCGTGTCCTCCGTGTCGACACGGCCTCTGAGTGTGTCACGGCTCTCCTGTCACAAGCTAAATACATTCTCCATCCCTTCATATATATATATATATATATATATATATATAATATATATATATATTATATATATATATATATATATATATAATTTAAATATGACCTAAAAAGTAAGATTAATAATTCTAACACGAATTTTCTCTATCTTTCGTACATTTCTTTTCACTGTTGGTGGTAATTCAAAAATCAATTCTCCAAAATTCATTTTTATTTCTAGTCTGACGCGACACTTGAGCGCGTTTCGTAAAACTTATTACATTTTCAAAGACTTTACATACACAACTGAATAGAATTTACACATCTCCGATTTGTTTATATCTACATTTGAGTGAGGTGGATGGGGTGAGGTGGCATTAATAGGGTATTAATTTCATCAACACAAGACAGAACACGAAACAATGGGTATTGAATGGAAGTGATTGTAGAAAGCCTATTGGTCCATATTTCTTGATGCTTCTATATTGGAGCGGAGTCTTGAGGTGGGTAGAATATAGTTGTGCATTAATTGGCTGTTGATTGCTGGTGTTGACTTTTTAATGTGTAGTGCCTCGCAAACGTCAAGCCGCCTGCTATCGCTGTATCTATCGTTGATTTCTGTGTTGTTTACTAGGATTTCTCTGGCGATGGTTTGGTTGTGGGAAGAGAAATCTTCTCACAACCAAATCTCTTCTGAATTTTGGAGAACTGATTTTTGAATTACCACCAACAGTGAAAAGAAATGTACGAAAGATAGAGAAAATTCGTGTTAGAATTATTAATCTTACTTTTTCGGTCATATTTAATAATATATATATATATATATATATATATAATATATATATATATATATATATATATATATATATATATATATATATATATATATATATATATATATAATAATATTCTACAAAAACCAAGAAGACTTCCGACCTCCTTATCAAAAACAGCCCGAAGCCGACGGAGAACCCTCTACAGCAGTCAAGCGTTGTATACATGTACACTTGCCCCCACGAAGGATGTAACCTTCAATCTAAGCACATAGGTATGACGTCGACCAACCTGACGAGGCGTTTGAGCTGTCATCCTCAATCCGGTGCCCCCAGGAATCACATGAGACAAACCCATGACATCACCCTAACAAGAGAAATGTTGAACAAAAATACCTGTATAATAGACAAAATATATTTGTATTATTAAATACAAATTTGTATAATAGACAAATGTAAGAAGATTACAAATTCTTGAAGCAATTCGCATAAGAATAGAACAACCCACCATGAACACCCAAATCACGGAACTATTTACTCTACCCACCATGAGAGTAAGGACAAGACCGGAATATAACGATGCCAACACAGAAGACACTGCTCAACATAACAGGCCTATTACACCTGCTAAGTTGAAAAATTAACTCTTCAAAGTTCATTTTCACAATTTATTTTAGTCTCACGCCTAGGGATGCGTTTTCGCAAGACACTCTTTACATTTTCAAAGACAAATTTACCATGCTTTTGCAAGGACTTATATTCGCTTGGGGGTGAGGTGGTACAGGACGTGATTGAAATGAACAAGTGGATGAAACATAATGGATATTAATAGGCTATTACATGCATGAACATAAGCAGCTTGTCATCCTTGCTTCTACTGTCTCTGTTTTGGTTCGGGGTTTTGAAGTGGGTAGAATGTAATTATGTATTAACTTGTTGATTGCTGGTCTTGACTTTTTTAATGTGTAGTGCCTCGCTGATGTCCAGTCTTCAGTTGTCATTATACCGTCCATTATCTCAGTGTTGCTTGTTAAGATGTTATTAGGGCTGTCGATTAAAGTACCTAGTGAAACTGCAAGCAATAGTTGTTATCCTACTTCAGGTTATCTGAAGCCTGCTCCTAGAGACATTTATTTCATGAACCTCTTAAATGCATCATTAGGAATAAACATTATTTATCTGTGCACTCTTGTGAAGTAGCAGTCATATAAGGAACAGGATGAGCCCATAGCCAACTGTGTGCCAGAGTCTTCATGTGGTCACGTGACCTGATCTCCCGTGTATCAACCTCTTTAGTGAATTAAGTTCCAAATGCGAGTCAGCCTAGGAATGAATGATCGCTGATGGAGTGATGTCCTTGAGAAAGGCACTTCCAGCATGAAACTGTAAAGAGCCTAGTGCTACAGGTGCCTACTACTGGTTGTCCACGAAGTTGGGCCAGATGAAGAACTTTTAAAATGTTGGCCTTGTACATAACAATAAAAATACCAACGTCATGGCAGAGTTACATGTTCTGATGTTCAGACCGTTCCCCTCAGACTTGGTCAAGACTAGAGATGAGCCTTCTTGTCCGTCTCTCCACTTTGTCCAACAGTCTGATGAATGATGGGGACAGACGATCGAGGAAAGGGGTGCATACTCTAGATGAGAACGAACTTGTGCTTCATACAAGGTTTAACAGCCCCTGCTGTCAAGAAAGTGTGAGATGCGCCATAGAGGTGTAAGTTTCCTAGCTGCCTTTTGGGCTAGGTTAAGCACGTGGCTCTTCATTTTTAATGAAGAGTCGAACTTAAATCCCCAAAACTCTAGGTTTCTGCCACCCATTTGCAAGCCTGTCCGATTAGCAATGTGCTGTCTAGTTATCATCATCGACTCTCGACGCATGAACTGTGATGGTATAACAAAGTCATATTTTAATAAACCAGTTTGACTTTACATAATTCATTGTGAAGTAATAATCATGGAGCCTAGCCAGTGTTCAGACGAGTGACGTGAAGGTTGCTGGTAGAGATATTCTGGTATGCAGATGCTGGCTAGAAGATGCTGAAAGCATCATGCTAATAGATGCTGGTATGGAGATGTAGGCAGGAAGATGCTGACTGCAAGATGCTGGCATGGAGATGTAGGCAGGAAGATGCTGACTGCAAGATGCTGGCATGGAGATGTAGGCAGGAAGTTGCTGACTGCAAGATGCTGGCATGGAGATGTAGGCAGGAAGTTGCTGACTGCAAGATGCTGGCATGGAGATGTAGGCAGGCAGATGCTGACTGCAAGATGCTGATAGAGAGATCCTGGCATGAAGATGTTGGTAGTAGGGAGATCCTGGCAGGGAGATCCTGGCATGGGGAGGTCCTGAAATGAAAGAAGGTCCATAGGAAACAAGATCTAAATCAACCCCCCGTCTCGAGAAGACAAACGGTCGCCTAATCCCCGCCATGAAGGTCTTGTCTCAGCGTGTTTAAACCAACTGCTGTTTTCCTCGGCCATGCTGTGAATTTGAATGTGATAAGCTCACTCATTTTAAATTTTATTCATTGGCTTATCTAAAGCCCTAACATTGTCCCCCGGGGGATGCCTGTGTAATTCCCGGCCAAAATAGAAACAAATTTTAGGGTATTTTGATGAAAATATTTTCGAGTTAGTTTCTACGTACAGTATAACATTTTGTGCAACTTTGCAGTTTGTGCTCAGTTCTTGCTTGTCTCAGTTGTTGATGTAGAGCTTTGTCTCAGTTGTTGATGTCGAGCTTTGTCTCAGTTGTTGATGTAGAGCTTTGTCTCAGTTGTTGATGTCGAGCTTTGTCTCAGTTGTTGATGTAGAGCTTTGTCTCGGTTGTTGATGTAGAGCTTTGTCTCGGTTGTTGATGTAGAGCTTTGTCTCAGTTGTTGATGTAGAGCTTTGTCTCAGTTGTTGATGTAGAGCTTTGTCTCAGTTGTTGATGTAGAGCTTTGTCTCGGTTGTTGATGTAGAGCTTTGTCTCGGTTGTTGATGTAGAGCTTTGTCTCAGTTGTTGATGTAGAGCTTTGTCTCAGCTGTTGATGTAGAGCTTTGTCTCAGCTCTTGATGTAGAGCTTTGTCTCAGCTCTTGATGTAGAGCTTTGTCTCAGCTCTTGATGTAGAGCTTTGTCTCAGCTCTTGATGTAGAGCTTTGTCTCAGCTCTTGATGTATACTGGTGAGCGGTAACAGCTTGGTGGTCAGAGAGCAAGCGGAAGCAGCGGGGTAAAGCTAGGCTGAATATTGAGAGCTTTTGTCTCGCTGTTTACACAAAAGCTTAGTCGCCTGATCGACAGTGGTTTTGAGGGGGCCCCGCTTATACACTCACACTCTTGCACTCACTGACACACTTTACGGGCTCACCATAGCCCATGCTACATGGACACTTCGTTCTGAGTAGCTAAATGTAAAACAATAACTGACATACTCATGTACCCACTGACAACCATCCAATCCACTGACACCCACTGATCCACTAACATCCACTGGGGTGTGAGTTTTCAGTTGCATATAGTCCTGGGGACCATTCAGGCTTGTTCGCATATATATATATTGTGACGGTAACGCGTTGGTGTTCGGCTGTTCAAAGCTAGGGGTATGGCCTCGTCACATAGAATTAAAAAAAAATAGAAAATCTGGAACTTCGTCTGTGGTAAGGTAAGGAGAAGACACACAAAACACAAGTAAATTTTAACAATGAAATTTTAATTACGTTAAATAAACAAAACATGAATAAAATGGACATACAAATTCGTATAATAAAATCAATCAATCAAAATAATAAGAATAATTAAATGGAAAAAATGAAAAGTTACGTTAAGACAAGTGAGCAATAACAAGCTGTGCAATATATAATAAAATGAGAGGTGCGGGAATATTGGCTTTAAGCTATCACCTCTCTTAGTACACTTAAGCCAAAGCTCAGTCTACCAGGAAGAAGTGTTAACTGTATGAAAGCACTGAATATTCTGAGGACTGAGGTCGTGGCGGCCCCAGACATCGAGTAGTATGGGGGGGTGGAGTGCAGTTGCAGCCAGACCGGCGGCCAATCAGCGAGTAGCCGGCAACAAGACAGGTAGTTTGGCGGTTTGAGGCTGAGCAGGTGTCCCTGGCTGCATACGTTTTGCGCTCTGGCAAACCTTGGAGATGTTGTTGTCGTTGTTGGACATTTCTTCCATAGTAGTTTTATATATTTGTTGCGACGTATTTTTGGAGGGAAGAGCAGGCTCAATCTCTTGAAGGAGATTATCGTCACAATATATATATATATGTCGTACCTAGTAGCCAGAACTCACTTCTCAGCCTACTATTCAAGGCCCGATTTGCCTAATAAGCCAAGTTTTCCTGAATTAATATATTTACTATAATTTTTTTCTTATGAAATGATAAAGCTACCCTTTTCACTATGTATGAGGTCAATTTTTTTTTATTGGAGTTAAAATTAACGTAGATATATGACCGAACCTAACCAACCTTACCTAACCTAACCTAACCTATATATATAGGTAAGGTTAGGTTAGGTAGCCAAAAAAAGCTAGGTTAGGTTAGGTAGGTTAGGTAGACGAAAAAACATTAATTCATGAAAACTTGGCTTATTAGGCAAATCGGGCCTTGCATAGTAGGCTGAGAAGTGAGTTCTGGCTACTAGGTACGACATTATATATATATATATATATATATATATACTTAACTCTTAATATATATACTTAACTAGTTGTATACTTAACTCTCGTGTTTAGGAGAGTTGTGCCTTAAGCAGAGACACTGTGTCTTCCCATATTAACAGGGACTTGATGAAATTAACGTATAAATGACCCCTCACTTGCTCTGGTGCTCTTGGGAGGTGTTGATCTTTGGGGTGTTTAAATACTCCGAAATTACCATCTCTTTTAAGGGTCTGAGCGGGTGGTGGAGCGGGTTAAGGCGTACCTGTTATGCCAGTTGCTGGAAGGCTTCTGTGCTGGCTAGGGTTCGAGTCTCCTGGTGGGAAAGTGTTCTAAAGTTATATATATATATATATATATATATATATATATATATATATATATATATATATATATATATATATAATATATATATATATATATAATGTCGTACCTAGTAGCCAGAACGCACTTCTCAGCCTACTATGCAAGGCCTAATTTGCCTAATAAGCAAAGTTTTCATGAATTGTTTTTAGACTACCTAACCTAACCTAACTTTTTCGGCTACCTAACCTAACCTATAAAGATAGGTTAGGTTAGGTAGGGTTGGTTAGGTTCGGTCATATATCTACGTTAATTTTAACTCCAATAAAAAAAATTGACCTCATACATAATGAAATGGGTAGCTTTATCATTTCAATAGAAAAATATAGAGAAAATATATTAATTCATGAAAACTTTGCTTATTAGGCAAATCGGGCCTTGCATAGTAGGCTGAGAAGTGCGTTCTGGCTACTATGTACGACATATATATATATATATATATATATATATATATATATATATATATATATATATATATATATATATATATATATGTCGTACCTAGTAGCCAGAACGCACTTCTCAGCCTACTATGCAAGGCCAAATTTGCCTATTAAGCCAAGTTTTCATGAATTATTTGTTTCTCGACTACCTAACCTACCTAACCTAACCTAACCTAACTTTTTCGGCTACCTAACCTAACCTAACCTATAAAGATAGGTTAGGTTAGGTTAGGTAGGGTTGGTTAGGTTCAGTCATATATCTACCTTAATTTTAACTCCAATAAAAAAAAATTGACCTCATTCATAATGAAATGGGTAGCTTCATCATTTCATAAGAAAAAACTTAGAGAAAATATATTAATTCAGGAAAACTTGGCTTATTAGGCAAATCGGGCCTTGAATAGTAGGCTGAGAAGTGAGTTCTGGCTACTAGGTACGACATTATATATATATATATATATATATATATATATATATATATATATATATATATATATATATATATATATATATATATATATATATGCGAATTATACTTAACTGCGACGAGAATCTCTCGCAAGCTTCGACTTATAAAACTATTCACAAAAGTATTTATGATTCACGTACTTTTAGGGTCAAAATAAATCGGTTTAGCCTGGGGGCTCAGCACACATCTAATTCCAGATATCCAGAAATTTTGACAAAATAACTTTAGGCATATATTTTTTCATTGTTTTGTAGTGTATACATCTCACACCTGTAATTCTATACGTTACTTGAAGGTAGTTCATAAGAGGAATTAAGTTATTGTTAAATAATGTTGAAAATAATTACAAACAAGTGCTTCTGTGCAATACAAAATGAAGATATCCAATTCCGTTATTTAATCAACGAGTTATCTCCCTCTAATACGTTCAAAATCGCGACGTAATAGTATCAATTAAGACACCGTAATTTTGACGGTTACATCGGCGCCTTCATAGGTTAGGCGGGTTGCTTGGGTGCGTACGTCTCTGATTAGGCAAAGCAGTTGATCAAAGCAGTTGATCGAGCGAACAAGGTTGATCAAATAGGGTTATCTTGATGTGGTTCCCCAGGATCAATGTCCCAGCCGTCCTGGGGTTCCCAGGATCAATGTCCCAGCCGTCCTGGGGTTCCCAGGATCAATGTCCCAGCCGTCCGGGGGTTCCCAGGATCAATGTCCCAGCCGTCCTGGGGTTCCCAGGATCAATGTCCCAGCCGTCCTGGGGTTCCCAGGATCAATGTCCCAGCCGTCCTAGGGTTCGAGCCCCTTGCATGACTCGAATTGATTTTGTCTTCGATACATCTCGCCAGCGTGATGTGTAATATTTCCTTGTGTAATATTATTATTAATATTTCCCTGTGTAATATTATTATTGTTGATGATAAAAGAGGGGGAAGGGGGGGGGGGAACACACATGGCTTGTGGCCCATATGTGTCGGGAACTATTTAACACATATTTGTCATCCCTGTATGCGATCAAAGGTAGTATATGTAGATTTTTCAAAATATTCGCTTCACTGACGCGGTTAGACAACTTCTTCCTCCTCATCTTGCGCGCGTTCCTCCTCATCTTGCGCGCGTTCCTCCTCATCTTGCGCGCGTTCCTCCTCATCTTGCGCGCGTTCCTCCTCATCTTGCGCGCGTTCCTCCTCATCTTGCGCGCGTTCCTCCTCATCTTGCGCGCGTTCCTCCTCATCTTGCGCGCGTTCCTCCTCATCTTGCGCGCGTTCCTCCTCATCTTGCGCGCGTTCCTCCTCATCTTGCGCGCGTTCCTCCTCATCTTGCGCGCGTTCCTCCTCATCTTGCGCGCGTTCCTCCTCATCTTGCGCGCGTTCCTCCTCATCTTGCGCGCGTTCCTCCTCATCTTGCGCGCGTTCCTCCTCATCTTGCGCGCGTTCCTCCTCATCTTGCGCGCGTTCCTCCTCATCTTGCGCGCGTTCCTCCTCATCTTGCGCGCGTTCCTCCTCATCTTGCGCGCGTTCCTCCTCATCTTGCGCGCGTTCCTCCTCATCTTGCGCGCGTTCCTCCTCATCTTGCGCGCGTTCCTCCTCATCTTGCGCGCGTTCCTCCTCATCTTGCGCGCGTTCCTCCTCATCTTGCGCGCGTTCCTCCTCATCTTGCGCGCGTTCCTCCTCATCTTGCGCGCGTTCCCCCCTCATCTTGCGCGCGTTCCCCCCTCATCTTGCGCGCGTTCCCCCCTCATCTTGCGCGCGTTCCCCCCTCATCTTGCGCGCGTTCCCCCCTCATCTTGCGCGCGTTCCCCCCTCATCTTGCGCGCGTTCCCCCTCATCTTGCGCGCGTTCCCCCCTCATCTTGCGCGCGTTCCCCCCTCATCTTACGCGCGTTCCCCCTCATCTTACGCGCGTTCCCCCTCATCTTAGGCACGTTCCGCTCATCCTCAACTGTTTTCAACTCATCTCTTACGCATGTCCCTCATGAATCTGTATTTATCCTTCTTGAATACATTGTTCTGTGGTTTGTGTTTTTATTTGGTATATTTAACACTATTTTCTAACCGGTTTAGATAGAACATTCTAACCCTCTAGAAATCTTAGAGTTCTAGATAACTCTAGTGTCGCTACATCGTATATAGACTATTGGGAAGGGTCCATATACGGCACCAAAGAAATATACAAAAGGGGGGAGGGGGGTTGTCACAACGCCAGAAAAATGTAGTTAACTGCCCGAACCTAACCTAACCTAACCTAACCTAACCGAGGATCGACGAATAGAAAGCGTGTCGACAGCCCGTCAAAATTTGCGAGCCGCTATGATTTATGCCTAGAACATCATATTTTGGCCGTTACAGGCCAAAAAAATACGTAAATATATACTTATAATGCATAAAAAATGTATAATATATAAATAATACATAATATAAAAAATACATATACGTAAAAAAAAAGATGCTATGTATTATTCGAGTGAAGAGGTTGCACCTGTAACACATACGGTCTCGCCCTTATTCTGTGCAACAGTGATGCCCTTATTCTGTGCAACAGTGATGCCCTTATTCTGTGCAACAGTGATGCTCTTATTCTGTGCAACAGTGATGCCCTTATTCTGTGCAACAGTGATGCCCTTATTCTGTGCAACAGTGATGCCCTTATTCTGTGCAACAGTGATGCCCTTATTCTGTGCAACAGTGATGCCCTTATTCTGTGCAACAGTGATGCTCTTATTCTGTGCAACAGTGATGCCCTTATTCTGTGCAACAGTGATGCCCTTATTCTGTGCAACAGTGATGCCCTTATTCTGTGCAACAGTGATGCCCTTATTCTGTGCAACGGTGATGCCCTTATTCTGTGCAACAGTGATGCCCTTATTCTGTGCAACAGTGATGCTCTTATTCTGTGCAACAGTGATGCCCTTATTCTGTGCAACAGTGATGCTCGAGGCGTGTAAAGAAAACCACAACAGGCATTCGCATTATAAAAAAAAAATCTGCCTTTCTGTGTGTTAGTTTTTTTCCACCTCACGAGCCGGGTGAAAAAAAAAAAGATTTAATGTGAAAAATAGAATGAGATTTTGCTTCTCACCGAATATCAAGTATTGTACTCTGATTCTCGGGGGGGAAAATGGGATATATATACTTGTTACTTTTATTTTGAAAAAGCAAACACAGGCATTAACAGCAACAATAACAAGACAATGCTATGTCTATATTTTCTAAAATGTTAATCAGTAATAAGTTCTTCCCCCCCCCCCCACCCCCCACTTCGCATTTGGAAAACTGGGATTATTTGAAGGAAAACAAAAAGTCTGATCCGAAATATATTTGGTTGTAGCAATGAACAAAATAGCAGCCTGCTTTTTTGTAGGTCTATTTCTCTATTTTTCCCAACTGTGTTAAGATGGCCCTTGTGTTAAATAACATATCCTTATCTACCCTATCAATTCCTTTGAGAATCTCGTATGTGGTGATCATGTCTCCCCCTAACTCTTCTGTCTTCCAGCGATGTGAGGTTTAATTCCCGTAGTCTCTCCTCGTAGCTCCTACCTCTCAGCCAGGGTGGTAGTCTGAGGGCACAGACTAGTACCTAGACTAATTATAAGTATATTATATTTATTATTATATATTTTTGTATATTTATTATAATTATATTTAGTATTATAATAATAAAAAGACGCAGACTAGCTCAGACTAATCTATGTGCGTGCGTGGGTGCGTTGGTGCAAACTTGAGTAGCATTTGTTTGTGAAGCTGTATAGTTGCGTAGTATGTGTTGATTAAATGTATACGGGCTCACCATAGCCCGTGCTACTTGGAACTTTTTGTTCCAGGTAGCGAATCTTTAACAACATGTGTTGATTGGATGTTGTGTAGCGTATATATGTAGAGCGACTCCAATCAGCCTATGGATTGGTCTTCTTAATAAATACTGTATTCTGCCTCTCCTCCTCCTCACAGACGCCGTCTTGTCGAAACACCTCTCGTACACAACCTCGAACGTGAACCTTAATCTTGGATGTGTTGCTGTCGACCCTTGTTTTAGTCCTCAGTTCACACATGATCTAATCTTCTTAAGCATGATATCTTGACTTTTCTTTAGCTCCTCTAGCCTCTTTTTCTTATTTTTGTTCTCTTCAGTTATCTCTTTTTTTTCTATCTTTTTGCACCTCTTTGTCTTCGCG
The DNA here is from genome assembly GCF_040958095.1 of Procambarus clarkii. Taxonomy (NCBI): domain Eukaryota; kingdom Metazoa; phylum Arthropoda; class Malacostraca; order Decapoda; family Cambaridae; genus Procambarus; species Procambarus clarkii. The sequence continues at coordinate 40,927,070 of NC_091170.1, read as the reverse complement.
ATTAGGCCTTCTATGTATACTTTGTTCCTGTCGGCCGAGCGGACAGCACGCTGGACTTGTGATCCTGTGGTCCTGGGTTTGATCCCAGGCGCCGGCGAGAAACATTGGACAGAGTTTCTTTCACCCTATGCCCCTGTTACCTAGCAGTAAAATAGGTACCGGGTGTTAGTCAGCTGTCACGGGCTGCTTCCTTGGGGGTGGAGGCCTGGTCGAGGACCGGGCCGCGGGGACACTATAAAGCCCCGAAATCATCTCAAGATAACCTCAAGATGCTATACTTCTAACCTTCAGGCCTTTCTCTCTCTCTCTCTCGCATTCTTATTGACTTTCTCTTCCATATTTTCAGAAGTGTGGGTTTGGGGTCTTATTTTGGGGTCTTATTTTGGGTGGGGACGAAAAATCGAAATTTTTGCCTTCCTACAGCAGCACGTTTTCTCGATTTGCAACTCCGTCAAAAAAATCGACTGTTGTGCCTAACCAAAAAACGTCAAAATATGCAACTCTTTTGCCCAACCAGAAACGTATTAACCCAAAAACCCCCAGCTAAAACAAGGCCGATGACTGGAAAACGTCAGTATTACAGTGCATTAATCTTTACTACTGCATTGCATTTGCAATAAGAACATAAGAACAAAGGTAACTGCAGAAGGCCTATTGACCCATACGAGGCAGCTCCTATCTATAACCACCCAATCCCACTCATATACTTGTCCAACCCACGCTTGAAACAATCGAGGGACCCCCACCTCCACCACGTTACGCAATGAATTGGTCGATTCCGTAAAATATGCGACGTATTAAGTGGGAGGACAGGTTGTAGATGAAGCATCACTCAGGTAGTCACGTATTGGGCTTTTTATCTCGTATTTATCTTTTTATCTTTCTAGTCTTGAGGAAGCTGAGTCCACAAAAGAGGGGGGGGGGGGAGAGTGAGGTGGAAGGGGGGGGGGAGGGATAGAGGTGAGAGGTGGATAAAGAGAGGAAGGTGGTTAAACATTTCCTGGACTTTATATACACTATCCACTAACCAGTAACCACGGGGGACATCTCCCGTCCACGAGGCTAACCATAGCCCGTGCTACTTGCCCCGCTCCTGTGCCAGGTAAGTTACGAGCTCACCATAGCCCGTACTACTTGCCCCGCTCCTGTGCCAGGTAAGTTACGAGCTCACCATAGCCCGTACTACTTGCCCCGCTCCTGTGCCAGGTAAGTTACGAGTTCACCATAGCCCGTGCTACTTGCCCCGCTCCTGTGCCAGGTAAGTTACGAGTTCACCATAGCCCGTGCTACTTGCCCCGCTCCTGTGCCAGGTAAGTTACGAGTTCACCATAGCCCGTGCTACTTGCCCCGCTCCTGTGCCAGGTAAGTTACGAGTTCACCATAGCCCGTGCTACTTGCCCCGCTCCTGTGCCAGGTAAGTTACGAGTTCACCATAGCCCGTGCTACTTGCCCCGCTCCTGTGCCAGGTAAGTTACGAGTTCACCATAGCCCGTGCTACTTGCCCCGCTCCTGTGCCAGGTAAGTTACGAGCTCACCATAGCCCGTCTTACTTGGAACTTGTTCCAAAGCTGAATCTAACAACAAGAACAACAACAACCAGTAACACCCACATTGACTGTGTGTGGTGCATTAGTCTCCTCTCACAGCGTTAGATAGTACCGTCAACAGGACTATACCGTTTTACTGGTCATAGCTCCACGGTACATATAATGTGTGAGTTCTTCAGGTGTTATGCATTCCCTAAATGGAGGGAGTCCTAGGGGAGTACATCCCTTAAGGGGTGAGAACCCTAGGGGGCAGTACATCCCTTAAGGGGTGAGAACCCTAGGGGGCAGTACATCCCTTAAGGGAAGGGAGCCCTAGGGGGCAGTACATCCCTTAAGGGGTGAGAGCCCTAGGGGGCAGTACATCCCTTAAGGGAAGGGAGCCCTAGGAGGCAGTACATCCCTTAAGGGGTGAGAGCCCTAGGGGGCAGTACATCCCTTAAGGGGTGTGAACCCTAGGGGGCAGTACATCCCTTAAGGGGAGAGAGCCCTAGGGAGCAGTACATCCCTTAAGGGGGGGAGAACTCTAGCGGGCAGTACATCCCTTAAGGGGAGAGAGCCCTAGGGGGCAGTACATCCCTTAAGGGGAGAGAGCCCTAGGGGCAGTACATCCCTTAAGCGGAGAGAACCCTAGGGGGCAGTACATCCCTTAAGGGGTGAGAACCCTAGGGGGCAGTACATCCCTTAAGGGGTGAGAACCCTAGGGGGCAGTACATCCCTTAAGGGGAGAGAGCCCTAGGGAGCAGTACATCCCTTAAGGGGGGGAGAACCCTAGCGGGCAGTGCATCCCTTAAGGGGTGAGAGCCCTAGGGGGCAGTATATCCCTTTAGGGGAGAGAGCCCTAGGGGGCAGTACATCCCTTAAGGGGTGAGAGCCCTAGGGGGCAGTATATCCCTTTAGGGGAGAGAGCCCTAGGGGGCAGTACATCCCTTAAGGGGTGAGAGCCCTAGGGGGCAGTATATCCCTTTAGGGGAGAGAGCCCTAGGGGGCAGTACATCCCTTAAGGGGTGAGAGCCCTAGGGGGCAGTATATCCCTTAAGGGGAGAGAGCCCTAGAAGCCAGTACATCCTAATATCCCTTATGAGGAATAAAAATACATTTTGAGCCAACTGTGTTCCATTAATCTCTGTTCATATATACATAATGAACTGGAATGTTGTTTGTTGAGTATAATGATGTATTTGTTTGTGTAATTGTTATTACATTTTGAGTGAATGAATGAACAATATGGGAAAAAAAGCGGCTTCCAGCGGTTGTAGCAGCGGCGTGACTCTTAACCGTAGTGTTTCGTTTTGTTTCGCTTTGTTTCGTTTTGAAAGATTAATTGTTGGAAACACACGAGCTGGGAGATGAAACTACAATTGTCCATCATTCACGCACAAAGGTCCTTAAACGAGCGGTTCGGTTGTCACGCCAGTCTGGCAAATCGAAATGCAAACAGCCATATTTTTTTATTTTTTTTTTATCAATTTTTTAGTTTATTGGATTTTGTTGAAATTTCATGGGAAACTATATTTTAATAAACTGACACGCTCGGGTGGATGGGGAATAGGTATGATAGGCTGTAAGGGGAAGCTATAGGTATGATAGACTTTAAGGGAAGATAGTGAGGGGTATGATAGGCTCTAAGGAGCTATAGGAATGATAGACTCTAAGAGGAAGCTTGTATACCACAGTAGTATAATGCAAATGTATGTTCTTTGACATCAATTTTATAACCCGCACCTTACAATTTAAGCTGTATTATATATATTGGCAAAATAGCCTATTCGGTGTTGTAACTCAAGTGTTAGTAATAATAGCAGCGGTAATAGCAACATTAATAGGCCTATTAATATAAATAGGCCTATTAGTGACAAGAGAGGTGGTAATAACAGCACAGGTAATACTGTTGTAGCAATATTATACCTAATATTGACTACAGAAGTAGGCCTAGTAATGAATACAGTAATAGGCCTAGTAGTGACTACAGTAATAGGCCTAGTAGTGACTACAGTAATAGGCCTAGTAGTGACTACAGTAGTAGGCCTAGTAATGAATACAGTAATAGGCCTAGTAGTGACTACAGTAATAGGCCTAGTAGTGACTACAGTAATAGGCCTAGTAGTGACTACAGTAATAGGCCTAGTAGTGACTACAGTAGTAGGCCTAGTAGTGACTACAGTAGTAGGCCTAGTAGTGACTACAGTAGTAGGCCTAGTAGTGACTACAGTAGTAGGCCTAGTAGTGACTACTGTAGTAGGGCTAGTAGTGACTACAGAAGTAGGCCTAATAGTGACTTCAGTAGGTAGGCCTAATAGTGACTACAGAAGTAGGCCTAATAGTGACTTCAGTAGGTAGGCCTAATAGTGACTTCAGTAGGTAGGCCTAGTAATGACAATAGTAGGCCTAGTAAATGACTACAGTTGTAGGCGTAGCAAGCTGCTTACTCTCCTTGTCTATTATATATCCTGTGTCATAAGCATCTCTCTTACATCCTATTTCCTATTGCAGACCTTCTCATGATACCCAATATTTCATGTCCTACCCCATAGTATAATAATATATCCTATGCCCTTGCCCAAGTATATTCCATTATATTCTTCATGCTGTGTCCTTAAACTATCCCAAGATACACAGCCTGCGTTCTGTCAATTCCAGTATATCAGATATTTTGTCTTATTTTTAAAACTATTCCACTGTATAGTATTTAATACGTGTTATCCAAGATTATCCCGTTAAATTATCGAGCATTATCCAAGAGTCGTCAATTATACATTTCATCCAGTGTCCCTCCATCCCAATTGTACCAGAATAAGTACAAAAATAAATAAAAAATAATTATCGATGGATTTTTTGGATAAACTGTTCAACTAACAAGAAGATA
>NC_091170.1:40907660-40917660 GCF_040958095.1 Procambarus clarkii | reverse complement strand
AGACACATGAACCCCCTAATGTGACCACTCGATCCCGATACTGTGACCGCAAGACCCCTGGTTATATATGATGTCAAAGACCTCGTGTTTAGTGACGTCAAGACCCCGAGTACAGTGACATCACGACCCAGGGTAACGTTACAGTGTTTCGCCCACCGAAGGAATCCAAACCCAAGTCAAGAGGCTTACACGTATTTGGATACCTTGATCGACACGGAGTCGGTGATGAAACATTTTCCAGTTAATCTCAGCAATATACAAAGGAATAAATATTGGCGAGTAGCTCTAATAAAAGTACCGATAATATGTGCGCCATTGGTTCCGTCAGGTTAAGCGCCGTTGGGTCTGGCTTGTAACTGGTTTGGTTATAGCCTCGCCCCCTTGTTAGGTGGGACCTCGATAAGCTTAAAAGGTTTTCCTTTCACTGAACAGTGAGGAAATATAATTAGTATAATTTACAAGGAAGTTATACAAGCCGCTAGTGATTCTTAGCGCAATTATTATTATTTAGAAACTCATCGGAAAGAATTAAGGCGTTGAAAAACAAAGTTGACGGGAGCAAGTTCATGAAAGGCAAGCAGAGTGCGCCAACAATATAGTAAATGTTAGCGTTATACAAGACTTATTGGCAGACAAAATGAATATGAAAACGTGGGGCGGGGTTGCGGGGAGGCGCCCCCCCTCTACAAACATATCGGAACGCGTCTCCTCGCCTCAAAACTGTGTGTAATTTCCAGCACACATGAAGAACGGCTTCGTCTCAAACATTCATCACCCTGATAGTATACTCCCTCCGGCTCCTCCGACACATCCGGCTAATAAATATCTAATAAATCCAATAAAAAAGTATCCACATTTCCCGCGTGTTATTGAGATACTTCCTGCGATGGGATACCCGCAGCCGATGGGACAAGAAACGCGCGTGAAATATTGTGGGAATCGTTCAGTCTCTCTCTCTCTCCCGCTACGCTATATAAATGTGGGGGGCAGCTGTATAAATATTTTCATGGCCAATATAAATAAATGGGGAATGGGGAGGCTGACCACCAATGGAACTCCGCCATTCCGGTCAACAGCTACACTAGTCGACCGTACTTAACGTCAGGTACAGGCACGAAAAGGTTAATATTTTTTTTCACCAATATTTGAATATCTGTAATATTTGAATTAGCAGGTCTCTTAGCCTAGTGCTCTATTTAGGCTGCCACCTCGTGAAGCTTTTGAAGATATTTTCGTGTGATTTGGTGATATTTTCGTGTGATTTGGTGATATTTTCGTGTGATTTGACGATATTTTCGTGTGATTTGACGATATTTTCGTGTGATTTGGAGATAATTTTGTGTGATTTGGAGATAATTTCGTGTGGTTTGAAGATATTTTCGTGTGGTTTGAAGATATTTTCGTGTGGTTTGAAGATATTTTCGTGTGGTTTGAAGATATTTTCGTGTGGTTTGAAGATATTTTCGTGTGGTTTGAAGATATTTTCTCATTTCGTGTATTTTTTCCTGTCACTCAACAACCCGTCCTCTTAAAAAATAACGTCGCTTTTCGCTCGTATGTGCGCTATGGCCAAAAGTGGACGTAATTTGAAATGAAATCGACTTACAAAAGTGACGTACTGTCCCGTTTTCTGTTTGAGTCGTCCGGCCTACTCGGTAAGGTTAGGGGAGGAAACTTTCAATTAACATTTTTCATAAAAAAAATTGAAACTTTATGAGAATGTCCTACCCACCTAACCTACCAGAGGACCCTTAACTTACTGTTGTTGAAACAAAAATCCGAAATTTATTTTAATTTTCAAATTACGTCCATACGGGCAAACGGCCAAAAGTGACGTTATTTTTAAGAGAACAGGTTGTGCAAACCTCCTCAGCCTGTTTTTTTTCCTTTTTCTCTCTCGTTTAGAATTATACGAACGTTTTTTTAACCAAAAAATCTTCCGGCACTTCTCAGCAACTTGCGACTAGATAAAAGGGAACTTTAAAAGCAGTTTGTGGTCAAACGAAGATCCTGACAACATAGCAGGAAATCATAGCAACATAGTGAGATAATTCTTGCCTCAATAGAGCCATAGCCAACGGTTGACGTAATTCAACAAATGAATGATGAAAGAAGCTGAGTTTGCTTTCAGAGAGTCCCTGGGGAGAGGAGGTGGGGGGGGGGATGGTAGGGGGTAGAATAAATCATTTACAGCGTTAATTATTGAGGGTATTCAACACGTTGTCAATTACCCTGTGACATGTCTGGAATAATGGCTTTATATATTCTTTAGTTCTGGCCGTCATTTGGGTCTCATTTCTCCTATGTTTTCCAGTATGTCTCATTATTATCCTTCTCGTTCTCATCACTCGTTATCATTATTACTTTTCTTTTCACGGACAGGGATTTTGTTGTTTTTAGCATTTCCGTTTTATTGCGTTCTGATCAATAAAACTGTACTTGATATTAATTATGGTAAAGCATCGCTCTCCAGGGTGAGGGGAGTATGACAACTCCCTCCTCTCCCCTCGCCTCTCATCTGGTTGTTGTTGGTCACCTGGTTGTTGTTGGTCACCTGGTTGTTGTAGTCATCTGGTTGTTGTTGGTCACCTGGTTGTTGTTGGTCACCTGGTTGTTGTAGTCACCTGGTTGTTGTAGTCACCTGGTTGTTGTAGTCACCTGGTTGTTGTAGTCACCTGGTTGTTGTAGTCACCTGGTTGTTGTTGTTGGTCACCTGGTTGTTGTTGTTGGTCACCTGGTTGTTGTTGGTCACCTGGTTGTTGTTGTTGGTCACCTGGTTGTTGTAGTCACCTGGTTGTTGTTGGTCACCTGGTTGTTGTTGTTGGTCACCTGGTTGTTGTTGTTGGTCACCTGGTTGTTGTAGTCACCTGGTTGTTGTAGGTCACCTGGTTGTTGTTGTTGGTCACCTGGTTGTTGTTGGTCACCTGGTTGTTGTTGTTGGTCACCTGGTTGTTGTAGTCACCTGGTTGTTGTAGTCACCTGGTTGTTGTTGGTCACCTGGTTGTTGTTGTTGGTCACCTGGTTGTTGTTGTTGGTCACCTGGTTGTTGTTGTGTTCACCTGGTTGTTGTAGTCACCTGGTTGTTGTTGGTCACCTGGTTGTTGTTGTCACCTGGTTGTTGTTGGTCACCTGGTTGTTGTTGTTGGTCACCTGGTTGTTGTTGTTGGTCACCTGGTTGTTGTTGTTGGTCACCTGGTTGTTGTTGTGTTCACCTGGTTGTTGTTGGTCACCTGGTTGTTGTTGGTCACCTGGTTGTTGTAGTCACCTGGTTGTTGTTGTTGGTCACCTGGTTGTTGTTGTTGGTCACCTGGTTGTTGTTGTTGGTCACCTGGTTGTTGTTGTTGGTCACCTGGTTGTTGTTGTTGGTCACCTGGTTGTTGTTGTTGGTCACCTGGTTGTTGTTGTTGGTCACCTGGTTGTTGTTGGTCACCTGGTTGTTGTTGTTGGTCACCTGGTTGTTGTTGTTGGTCACCTGGTTGTTGTTGTAGTCACCTGGTTGTTGTTGTAGTCACCTGGTTGTTGTTGTAGTCACCTGGTTGTTGTAGTCACCTGGTTGTTGTAGTCACCTGGTTGTTGTAGTCACCTGGTTGTTGTAGTCACCTGGTTGTTGTAGTCACCTGGTTGTTGTAGTCACCTGGTTGTTGTAGTCACCTGGTTGTTGTTGTCACCTGGTTGTTGTTGTCACCTGGTTGTTGTTGTAGTCACCTGGTTGTTGTTGTTGTGTTCACCTGGTTGTTGTTGTGTTCACCTGGTTGTTGTAGTCACCTGGTTGTTGTTGTGTTCACCTGGTTGTTGTAGTCACCTGGTTGTTGTAGTCACCTGGTTGTTGTAGTCACCTGGTTGTTGTAGTCACCTGGTTGTTGTTGTCACCTGGTTGTTGTTGTCACCTGGTTGTTGTTGTTGTTGGTCACCTGGTTGTTGTTGTTGTTGGTCACCTGGTTGTTGTTGTTGTTGGTCACCTGGTTGTTGTTGTTGTTGGTCACCTGGTTGTTGTTGTTGTTGGTCACCTGGTTGTTGTTGTTGTTGGTCACCTGGTTGTTGTTGTTGTTGGTCACCTGGTTGTTGTTGTTGTTGGTCACCTGGTTGTTGTTGTTGTTGGTCACCTGGTTGTTGTTGTTGTCACCTGGTTGTTGTTGTCACCTGGTTGTTGTTGTCACCTGGTTGTTGTAGTCACCTGGTTGTTGTAGTCACCTGGTTGTTGTTGTCACCTGGTTGTTGTTGTCACCTGGTTGTTGTTGTCACCTGGTTGTTGTAGTCACCTGGTTGTTGTTGTCACCTGGTTGTTGTTGTCACCTGGTTGTTGTAGTCACCTGGTTGTTGTTGTTGTCACCTGGTTGTTGTTGTTGTCACCTGGTTGTTGTTGTTGTCACCTGGTTGTTGTTGTTGTCACCTGGTTGTTGTTGTTGGTCACCTGGTTGTTGTTGGTCACCTACTCAATGGAACCCTTCCTGGTACTGCTACCCCCGGGGGAACCCTTCCTGGTACTGCTACCCCCGGGGGAACCCTTCCTGGTACTGCTACCCCCGGGGGAACCCTTCCTGGTACTGCTACCCCCCGGGGGAACCCTTCCTGGTACTGCTACCCCCGGGGGAACCCTTCCTGGTACTGCTACCCCCGGGGGAACCCTTCCTGGTACTGCTACCCCCGGGGGAACCCTTCCTGGTACTGCTACCCCCGGGGGAACCCTTCCTGGTACTGCTACCCCCGGGGGAACCCTTCCTGGTACTGCTACCCCCGGGGGAACCCTTCCTGGTACTGCTACCCCCGGGGGAACCCTTCCTGGTACTGCTACCCCCCGGGGGAACCCTTCCTGGTACTGCTACCCCCCGGGGGAACCCTTCCTGGTACTGCTACCCCCCGGGGGAACCCTTCCTGGTACTGCTACCCCCCGGGGGAACCCTTCCTGGTACTGCTACCCCCCGGGGGAACCCTTCCTGGTACTGCTACCCCCCGGGGGAACCCTTCCTGGTACTGCTACCCCCCGGGGGAACCCTTCCTGGTACTGCTACCCCCCGGGGGAACCCTTCCTGGTACTGCTACCCCCCGGGGGAACCCTTCCTGGTACTGCTACCCCCCGGGGGAACCCTTCCTGGTACTGCTCCCCCCCGGGGGAACCCTTCCTGGTACTGCTCCCCCCCGGGGGAACCCTTCCTGGTACTGCTCCCCCCCGGGGGAACCCTTCCTGGTACTGCTCCCCCCCGGGGGAACCCTTCCTGGTACTGCTCCCCCCCGGGGGAACCCTTCCTGGTACTGCTCCCCCCCGGGGGAACCCTTCCTGGTACTGCTCCCCCCCGGGGGAACCCTTCCTGGTACTGCTCCCCCCCGGGGGAACCCTTCCTGGTACTGCTCCCCCCCCGGGGGAACCCTTCCTGGTACTGCTCCCCCCCGGGGGAACCCTTCCTGGTACTGCTCCCCCCCGGGGGAACCCTTCCTGGTACTGCTCCCCCCCGGGGGAACCCTTCCTGGTATTGCTCCCCCCCGGGGGAACCCTTCCTGGTACTGCTCCCCCCCGGGGGAACCCTTCCTGGTACTGCTCCCCCCCGGGGGAACCCTTCCTGGTACTGCTCCCCCCCGGGGGAACCCTTCCTGGTACTGCTCCCCCCCGGGGGAACCCTTCCTGGTACTGCTCCCCCCCGGGGGAACCCTTCCTGGTACTGCTCCCCCCCGGGGGAACCCTTCCTGGTACTGCTCCCCCACGGGGGAACCCTTCCTGGTACTGCCCCCCCCCCGGGGGAACCCTTCCTGGTACTGCTCCCCCCGGGGGAACCCTTCCTGGTACCACCATCGTGCGTATATTGACATTTTGGATAATTAGATTGAATTTGGTACTATTCAATTTATAGACGCGGGCAAAAAATAAATCTAAAAACGAAACTTTAATATTCGTAGGCCTAGTCAACACATTCATGTACTATTAGGCCTTAAATGGCGTGTTTTAGGCCTAGGATGGGTAGGCTAGGCTTTATTAGCAATCGAAATAGAAAACCCTTGTTCCGGTTTGTTTCAAATTCAGTAGTACCAAATTCTTAATCTCTCTAATTGGCCATTACGTCAATTTACGTAGGATGGTCTACATCGTTACAATGAGTACTGTCTATACAGGAAAATGGGACTTGACAGGGAGGGGAAAACAATGACATACTCGATATTCTAGCTATATATTATATAAGAATGTCTTAGCTGGTTAGATTATAAGTCATATAATTGCATACTTAATTCCCGCTTTATTGAAATCACTTCTGCTTTTCTCAGTAATGGCTTAACTTATATTTTACTGTTAAGTTCATTAAAAGAACTCGGGGCAATATTTAGTTTAAATTAACAGTTTTGTGAATAATAAGCGAGATAAATGACAGTTTCAGGATGCTGGAGGCTGCTTATTATCTCACCCTCATCCGTGTTCTCCAGTAGTTTAGACCCGCTTGACGGACACTAAATACCAGTTATTATTGATCTCGTTTCCGTTTGAAAAAAAGGAGGAATATTATATTAACGGTATATTATCATATCACGACTTGGTTAAGAGTCCAAGACTCTTCTTGGACATTAACAGGGAAGTAATATCTTGGTAATATTACCAAAATTATTACCAAATATTAGTAATATTTGGTAACATTACCAACAATAATAAATTACCAAGAAGTAATATCGTCTTGGATATTACCAAGGAAGTAATATCGTCACTTGCATTTCTTTTTAAGTCGGTGAGTTAACCTATTTTTCCATATTATTGTGATTTGCTCTCTATCTCTCTCTGTTAAAAAGCAATAATGTTATATTTTAAGCGTGTTGTGTAGGGGAAATAACTGTCATTCAGATCATCATATCCTTGCTGAGTAATATATAAACCATTGATCATTACTCGTAGCGCTTACCTTTCACCGGCGCTTACACATCCGCCGCTTATATCCAACATTAGAGGCTATCATCACTAAGAACTGGGAGCATTATCTATGACTGAGACTCGTTAGGTCTACGATAGGCTTGGACTTGCAAGTCCTACAATAGGCTTGGACCCTTCAGGTCTGGCTCATACGAGAAACAGGCCGGTATTGACACGCTGCTAAGGGCGGTTTCCTGAGCTTTGACTGACGACGGTGTACTCAAGAGTTATGTAGCCTGGTCCCTCGCCCGCCCTCGTGACGTAATTCAGTTTGATATCGAGCGCTGTAATTCGCTTTGGTATTGTAATCCTGCAGTTAAGTTGGGTCTGGTACAGTCGGAGTGAAGTTTGGCAACGTATTCTCTAACTAAGCTTGGGATAGTATATTTGAATTATCTTTTGCATGGTAAACTTAATATTTTGAATTAAGTTTAATGGTACTGAATACCTTAAGTTTGATATCGTATGCTGTAGTTGTGTTAGGTATCCTATACTTTAATTAAGGTTTATTGTACGATGTTCTGCATTATGGATTTTAACGAATCTTAACCCTCTTTAATTTTTTTTATTTCTAAATTTGTATTCCACGATATAAGGCCCTTTCTAACTCTGTATTACACAATATAAGGCCCTTTCTAACTCTGTATTCCACGATATATGGCCCTTTCTAACTCTGTATTCCTCGACATAAGGCCCTTTCTAACTCTGTATTCCTCGACATAAGGCCCTTTCTAACTCTGTATTCCTCGACATAAGGCCCTTTCTAACTCTGTATTCCTCGACATAAGGCCCTTTCTAACTCTGTATTCCTCGACATAAGGCCCTTCCTAACTCTGTATTCCACGATATAAGGCCCTTTCTAACTCTGTATTCCTCGACATAAGGCCCTTTCTAACTCTGTATTCCTCGACATAAGGCCCTTTCTAACTCTGTATTCCACGATATATGGCCCTTTCTAACTCTGTATTCCACGATATAAATCTTTCTAACTGTGTTCCACGATATAAAGCTTTTTCTGCCAGGTACCTATTTACTGCTAGATGAACATCTTATCATCAGGGTGAAAGAAACTCTGCCCATTTGTTTCCGCCTCCACCAGGGATCGAACCCGGAATCTTAGAACTACGAATCCCAAGCGTTGTCCACTCAGCCGTCAGGCCCCAGCCGTGTGGCTAAGGCAATACAGCCGTATCATCTAAGGTGTACAGATGAGGTATCACCGTTTGTTGTGTATATATAAGTATACAAGTATATTTATCTGTCGTTACTTGAGAGTTGAAGTTAACACTACTCAAAATTTATGTACATTTTTTTTATTATTTCAAGTTGCAAGTTTTCATTTAGGGTTTATTGCGGTTTCCCATCACCAGGCGATGTATGGCTTTGGTGAACCTTAAGTATACCTGCAGGTGGTTTGAAGGATCGATGGCCCTGCGGCCCGGTCTCTGATCAGACCTTCTGGTTGGTGGTCTGGTCAACGAGGCTGTTATTAGACGCCGTTGCAAGCACTCTGACTTTATGAATTTACTCCCGCTTGACCACGTAAACTTTTGGAGGTGTGTATCAATCAAGACCCCCTGTTTAAACACCGTGAGAGACCGGCTCCCTACCCCTCCCTTTATGTCTAGTGGGAGGGTGGTGATGCAAAGCCTTGATGGGCCCTTAAGCGTTAATCAAAACTGTCCCTAAGCCTACCCAGTTTTTTTTTTATTAATACATGAGGTACATCTAGGTGCAGCTGCCCTAGACTACATGAAGTGGAGTACAGTGTGTCAAAAAAGCTAACTACGTGATGCTAAAAAATCCCCATCACACAGGATGGTTAGTCATACAGAGGCATGTGATAAGCAGTCTGCACTGGCAGACTCCGGATGCATTTTGAGGATATCAACAACACAAGAGTGAAGAAGGCAGCAGTGGTAATACAAGTCCCCATCTCGCAGGATGGTTAGTCATACAGGGCTATATGTTTAGTAGCCTGCACTGGCAAATTTTGGGTATACTGTGAGGATATCTTCAAGAATACGAGAGTGAATAAAGTAATTGCAGAGCTCCAGGTATCTCATGCCAACTGGTCTGAAAGGTCTAATAACTGGGCATTCAGTGATGTAGTGCGGGAGATCGTGCCGTAGTTCCTGCTCACAGAGTTTGCAACTGGAGTGCTCAGGATTGGGAGAGCCGTCCCAGTGCGGCAAGTTATTGTTGACAAATCTACGGGCTCACCATAGCCCGTAGATTTGTTCCATACGTGGAACTTTTTGTTCTAGGTTGCGAATCTTAAACAACAACATGATGTTGACAAATATTACAAGTGTGGCGCCCCGAACGCGGCTGTAGGGTGAGGGGGAGGAGCACACCCGCTACACACGGAGGAAATACACACTCTCTTAAGACGCTCCTCCAGAATATCGTCAGGTTAAATTCTCACAACAGTGCGTGAAGAGTCGTCGTTAGCGACACTAGGCGACCTCGATCACCCGCCGTGCTGAGAGCAGTCGATCCCAATCTATCCGTGCTAAGAGCAGTCGATCCCAATCTATCCGTGCTGAGAGCAGTCGATCCCAATCTATCCGTGCTGAGAGCAGTCGATCCCAATCTATCCGTGCTGAGAGCAGTCGATCCCAACCTATCCGTGCTGAGAGCAGTCGATCCCAACCTATCCGTGCTGAGAGCAGTCGATCCCAATCTATCCGTGCTGAGAGCAGTCGATCCCAATCTATCCGTGCTAAGAGCAGTCGATCCCAACCTATCCGTGCTGAGAGCAGTCGATCCCAACCTATCCGTGCTGAGAGCAGTCGATCCCAATCTATCCGTGCTAAGAGCAGTCGATCCCAATCTATCCGTGCTGAGAGCAGTCGATCCCAATCTATCCGTGCTGAGAGCAGTCGATCCCAATCTATCCGTGCTAAGAGCAGTCGATCCCAATCTATCCGTGCTAAGAGCAGTCGATCCCAATCTATCCGTGCTGAGAGCAGTCGATCCCAACCTATACGTGCTGAGAGCAGTCGATCCCAACCTATCCACGCTAAGAGCAGTCGATCCCAACCTATCCGTGCTCGTAACACCTCACAGACTACAGGGCAGCGCACCTTCGTTCATTTAGTACAACCGCAGTTA
>NC_091170.1:40897660-40902660 GCF_040958095.1 Procambarus clarkii | reverse complement strand
CTCTTCAACATCCCTCCCTCCCTCTCCCAACAATCCGGCCTCCCTCTCCCCTCTCTCCTCCCACTCCTCACCGTACCTCTCTTCACCTTTCTCGCTCAACCTCCCAACAACAACAGAACAGGTTGTGTTTTCAGCAGAAAACACAACCTATTTTTCAGACTTCATGAAAACCACAGAGGAGAGGGGGGGGACAGGGAGCGGCCGAATAGATGCCGATAGTTGTTAAGGTGCGGCATAGGTGCCAACCCCAACTGGTCTGTGGCCTATATGGGTGAGTGTAGCATATATATATTAATAGTATATTTTGGTAGCAGTCTTTCCTCTAAACATATATTATTAAATATGACCGAAAAAGTAAGATTAATAATTCTAACACGAATTTTCTCGATCTTTCTTACGTTTCTTTTCACTGTTGATGGTAATTCAAAGATCAATTCTCCAAAATTCATTTTTATTTCTAGTCTGACGCGACACTTGAGCGCGTTTCGTAAAACTTATTACATTTTCAAAGACTTTAGTTTACAAACACACAACTGAAACTGAATAGAGCTTACACATCTTCGATTTTATATCTACATTTGGGTGAGGTGGATGAGGTGAAAACAAACTTTCAACAATGGGTATTGAATGGGTATGAAATTCAAACAAAAGACAGAACACGAAACAATGGGTATTGAATGGAAGTAATTCTAGAAAGCCTATTGGTCCATATTTCTTGATGCTTCTATATTGGAGCGGAGTCTTGAAGTGGGTAGAATATAGTTGTGCATTAATTGGCTGTTGATTGCTGGTGTTGACTTCTTGATGTGTAGTACCTCGCAGACGTCATGCCGCCTGCTATCGCTGTATGTATCGATGATTTCTGTGTTGTTTGCTAAGATTTCTCTGGTGATGGTTTGTTTGTGGGAAGAGATTATATGTTCCTTAATGGAGCCCTGTTGCTTATGCATCGTTAAACGCCTGGAAAGAGATGTCGTTGTCTTGCCTATATACTGGGTTTTTTGAGGCTTACAGTCCCCAAGAGGGCATTTGAAGGCATAGACGACGTTGGTCTCTTTTAAAGCGTTCTGCTTTGTGTCTGGAGAGTTTCTCATGAGTAGGCTGGCCGTTTTTCTGGTTTTATAGTAAATCGTCAGTTGTATCTTCTGATTTTTGTCTGTAGGGATAACGTTTCTATTAACAATATCTTTCAGGACCCTTTCCTCCGTTTTATGAGCTGTGGAAAAGAAGTTCCTGTAAAATAGTCTAATAGGGGGTACAGGTGTTGTTAGTTGTCTCTTCAGACGTTGCATGGCGTTTCACTTTCCTTCTTATGATGTCTTCCATGAAACCATTGGAGAAGCCGTTGTCGACTATGACCTGCCTTACCCTACAGAGTTCTTCGTCGACTTGCTTCCATTCTGAGCTGTGGCTGAGAGCACGGTCGACATAAGCGTTAACAACACTCCTCTTGTACCTGTCCGGGCAGTCACTGTTGGCATTCAGGCACATTCCTATGTTTGTTTCCTTAGTGTAGACTGCAGTGTGGAAAACTGCGCTCCTTTCCTTGACTGTTACATCTAGAAAGGACAGCTTCCCATCCTTCTCCATCTCGTAAGTGAAACGCAACACAGAACTCCGCTCAAACTCCGCTCCGTTTGAGCAGAATTCTGTGTTGCGTTTCACTTACGAGATGGAGAAGGATGGGAAGCTGCCCTTTCTAGATGTAACAGTCATGGAAAGGAGGGGAGTTTTCCACACTGCAGTCTACACTAAGGAAACAAACATAGGAATGTGCCTGAATGCCAACAGTGACTGCACGGACAGGTACAAGAGGAGTGTTGTTAACGCTTATGTCGACCGTGCGCTCAGCCACAACTCAGAATGGAAGCAAGTCGACGAAGAACTCTGTAGGGTAAGGCAGGTCCTAGTCGACAACGGCTTCTCCAATGGTTTCGTGGAAGACATCATAAGAAGGAAAGTGAAACGCCATGCAACCTCTGAAGAGACAACTAACAACACCTATACCCCCTATTAGACTATTTTACAGGAACTTTTTTTCCACAGCCCATAAAACGGAGGAAAGGGTCCTGAAAGATATTGTTAATAGAAACGTTATCCCTACAGACAAAAATCAGAAGATACAACTGACGATTTACTATAAAACCAGAAAAACGGCCAGCCTACTCATGAGAAACTCTACAGACACAAAGCAGAACGCTTTAAAAGAGACCAACGTCGTCTATGCCTTCAAATGCCCTCTTGGGGACTGTAAGCCTCAAAAAACCCAGTATATAGGCAAGACAACGACATCTCTTTCCAGGCGTTTAACGATGCATAAGCAACAGGGCTCCATTAAGGAACATATAATCTCTTCCAACAAACAAACCATCTTAGCAAACAACACAAATCATCGATACATACAGCGATAGCAGGCGGCATGACGTCTGCGAGGTACTACACATCAAGAAGTCAACACCAGCAATCAACAGCCAATTAATGCACAACTATATTCTACCCACTTCAAGACTCCGCTCCAATATAGAAGCATCAAGAAATATGGACCAATAGGCTTTCTACAATCACTTCTATTCAATACCCATTGTTTCATGTTCTGGCTTGTGTTGATGAAATTAATACCTTATTAAATACCACCTCACCCCATCCACCTCACTCAAATGTAGATATAAACAAAATCGGAGATGTTCTATTCTATTCAGTAAGTTCTATTCAGTAAGTTCTATTCAGTTGTGTATGTGTTAACTAAAGTCTTTGAAAATGTAATAAGTTTTACGAAACGCCTCAAGTGTCGCGTCAGACTAGAAATAAAAATGAATTTTGGAGAATTGATTTTTGAATTACCTCCAACAGTGAAAAGAAATGTACGAAAGATTGAGAAAATTCGTGTTAGAATTATTAATCTTACTTTTTTGGTCATATTTAATAATTATATATATATATATATATATATATATATATATATATATATATGTCGTACCTAGTAGCCAGAACGCACTTCTCAGCCTACTATGCAAGGCCCGATTTGCCTAATGAGCCAAGTTTTCCTGAATTAATATATTTTCTCTAATTTTTTTCTTATGAAATGATAAAGCTACCCACTTCATTATGTATGAGGTCATTTTTTTTTTATTGGAGTTAAAATTAACGTAGATATATGACAGAACCTAACCAACCCTACCTAACCTAACCTAGCCTATCTTTATAGGTTAGGTTAGGTTAGGTAGCCGAAAAAGTTAGGTTAGGTTAGGTTAGGTAGGTTAGGTCGTCGAAAAACAATTAGTTCATGAAAACTTGGCGTATTAGGCAAATCGGGCCTTGCATAGTAGGCTGAGAAGTGCGTTCTGGCTATTAGGTACGACATATATATATATATATATATATATATATATATATATATATATATATATATATATATATATATATGTCGTACCTAGTAGCCAGAACGCACTTCTCAGCCTACTATGCAAGGCCCGATTTGCCTAATAAGCCAAGTTTTCATGAATTAATTGTTTTTCGACTACCTAACCTACCTAACCTAACCTAACCTAACTTTTTCGGCTACCTAACCAAACCTAACCTATAAAGATAGGTTAGGTTAGGTTAGGTAGGGTTGGTTAGGTTCGGTCATATATCTACGTTAATTTTAACTCCAATAAAAAAAAATTGACCTCATACATAATGAAATGGGTTGATTTATCATTTCATAAGAAAAAAATTAGAGAAAATATATTAATTCAGGAAAACTTGGCTTATTAGGCAAATCGGGCCTTGAATAGTAGGCCAAAAAGTGAGTTCTGGCTACTAGGTACGACATATATATATATATATATATATATATATATATATATATATATATATATATATATATATAATATATAATATATAATATATATACACACTAGCTGTACCCGGCCACGTGTTGCTGTGGCTCAGTCTGCTTAAATGGAAAAGAAAGAAAAGAGAAAGCGCATGTTTCTAATATGTTTAATTTCAAAGTGCTTGTGGGTATACAATAGTTTTTGTTGTTCCATTGTGTGTGGAGATATAGAGATTGTCTGGTTTGCTGACTCTAGAACTCCCAACTCTCCCCCGTCCCCCCGTCCTCCCCGCCATTCCCCCCCCCTCCCCCATCCCCCTTGTCCTCCCAAGCATTCCTCACTCCCCCGTCCCTTCGTCCTCCTCACCATTTCGTCACATGAAAAACACTTAAAAAAAAGCATGTTTTTACCTGTCACAGGTGTGACATTTATATAGTAGGTATATAAAAACACACACGTATTCGAATGCAATGTTGTATCAAAATTTCAAAGCAATCGGTGAAGAACTTTCCAAGATTTAAGATTTTGAACAAATGAACATTTCCTTTTTTATTTATATATATTTTTTTAAATTATGGAAGGGAGTACCACCTCTGGCTGAAAGAAGGGGACCCTTAGCCTCGGAGGAAACCACACATAACGCATTAGAGGGAATGTTTAGGTCCCCTCCAGTACGGTTTCTGTGTGCTTTTCTCCTACCACCTCCTTCCTTTTGTGTTATGTTGTGCTTTATAATATATTTAAAGGTTACAAGATGTACATTAGTTAATACAATTAGTTAATACAATTAAAGGTTACGGATCTCTTGGAGCTCCTCCGCTTCCGGACAGGAACCGAGGATGCAACAGGTGTTTCCCCTCTGGATCGCCACACTGGGGCGCTGGAACAAGAAGCTGGCAGCCCTTGGGTCTCTGGTGACGTCAATGAGCCTGGAACCCAATTCCTTGAGAAATCCTAAGTCGCTCCTACCCCAGGGGCCATGAGTCTCAGACGCTATGGGAACAAAGGCATATTAACGTTCCAGTCAGCTGTACGTGATTGATTTTGCTGTTTCCCTGTGGTTGGCCGCCCCACCTGCTTGATCAGCACCGAAGCTTATGTAGGTGTCAGCAAGGGTGGATATACATGTGTAGTCCTATACTAGATGTTTGCCCCTTTTCCAGGGGGTATATTGTGATGCCA
>NC_091170.1:40887660-40890160 GCF_040958095.1 Procambarus clarkii | reverse complement strand
GTGGGACCAAAGAGCCAGAGCTCAACCCCTGCAAGCACAACTAGGCGAGTTCAACTAGGTGGGTACACCACACACACACACACACACACACACACACACACACACACACACACACACACACACACACACACACACAGGGGGCCTTAGGGGCCTCGTAGCCTGGTGGATAGCGCGCAGGACTCGTAATTCTGTGGCGCGGGTTCGATTCCCGCACGAGGCAGAAACAAATGGGCAAAGTTTCTTTCACCCTAAGTGCCCCTGTTATCTAGCAGTAAATAGGTACCTGGGAGTTAGTCAGCTGTCACGGGCTGCTTCCTGGTGTGTGTGTGTGGTGTGGGAAAAAAAATAGTAGTTAGTAAACAGTTGATTGACAGTTGAGAGGCGGGCCGAAAGAGCAAAGCTCAACCCCCGCAAAAACACAACTAGTAAACACACACACACACACACACTTCACACAGCTCCCTGACAAGAGAGAGAGAGAGAGAGAGAGAGAGAGAGGGAGAGAGAGAGAGCGAGCAAGCTTAGCTTAGCTTAGCTGCACACACTCCCATGCCTCATCGTGTCAGCAAGGCGGACAGCCCGCCTCCTGTCATAACTCATACTATACTTCCCATCTTCCTATTTCTAAACTTTTCACTTCATCTGTACCTCCCTATCCTCTTTGCTTACCCCCCCCCCCCCCCCCAAAAAAAAAATCAAGCTTGAATCGGGCTCTAAATCAAAGTTTACATCACTTTCTAATATTTTGTATTTGTGTACATTGTATAATCTTTTTCAGTTTTTCTCCTTGTTGTTTTTCGTCAGGCGAAGATTGGGGTCTAGCGGACCCCAATCTTCGCCCCAATCAATCTTCGGTGCAACAGTATGGCATGGTGTTACGAGTTCTATAGTTCTATAGTATGAGCTACACGATATAGCTTATAATACTCCAAAGGGCCTCACGGCATGTAACCCAGTGTACTGACACCCTGAGCGGTGTGCCCAGCCTTCGGTTTGAGAGGCTGTACCCTGCTGTACCCTGCAGTATCCTGCGTTCCTCACCGGTTTGTATACTAACATTCACACACCGAGAAGAGGTTCGAACTATAGGGGGTATTGGGATGACGCTGACCCCTTCGAGAGGGAGAGAGAGGCTTTTCTCCCGTCACTCTCCCGGCGCGCGGTGAGGGTGACGGGAGGAGAGTGGGAGAGAGGAATGGAGAGTTGAAGAGAGGAAGTGAGGTCACGTGAGAGACAGGAGGAGTAAGAGAGTAGTAGTAAGGAAGAAGGAAGAGGGAGAGGGACAGTGGGTGGAGAGTGAGGAATGGTGGGAGGGAAGGAGGGAGGAAGAGGGGGAGGAATGAGGAAGGGAAAGATAGAGAGGGAGACTGGGACATGGAGAGGGTGGGAGACAAAGGGGGTGGGAGAGAAACATTGGGAGAGATGGGGGGTGGGAGATGTAAGATGTTAGATAGAGAAGGTAGAAAATAGGCCGATTGGAAGAGTGGGGGGTAAATGGGATGGGGAGGAAGAGAGAGAAAGAAAGGGTGGGAAATAGATAGGGTGGGTGGGAGAAAGGTAGGGGGCAGAGAGCGTGGGAGACTGAGAAGTCGGGTAAAGATCAAAACCATTGTTCCATCTCCTCTACAGATAACAACATGTATAAACAAACATAACGGTATAAATCATCTTTTGAATCTGCGTAAACTACACATTAATCCCCCCTTTTCAATGTTCATAATGTCGGGGCGCATGTGTATAATGTAGGAATATATCAAGAGATACGCCTCATCTGTGACGTTCATATTATTCAATCTCCGAACGCGTCCACGAGTTCAGATAACCTGTGAAAAACTCTCACAGGCGGCCGAACGCGACCACCCGTTCAGAGTGTCCATGGAATCGCTCACTGCTACGAGAAATTAGAAGTTTATTTCGTGGGAGATTTCTCTTGTGTGTGTGTTATTGGCGTGCGTGCGTGCGTGCGAGCGTATGTGTGTTTGTGTTTGAGATGAGTCATATCGCCAGCGTGAACCATTTAGCTGTAAAACATTGCCACACTATGGTTATTAGTCGCTGTTTATTCAGCTGTGGTGAATATTTACACGGGCGGCGCTGGGGGATAAGAGTGGTGGCTTGCCATTACCGCCGAGAATTATATTTTTTGTTCTGTTTTCTGGTATCAGTAGCAAGAGGGGGTGGCAAAACTCGGCCAATTGGGCTCGCTTGTCTGTCTTCCGCCCACTGTAGGCAGCTCGTAAGACCTCCTCTGGCCCCTGCCGCGGGGGATCTTAAGACCATGGATTAGACGAAATTGAGCTCGTAGTAGGTTGTGATTTGACGGGGGTTTGGGCGAAGAATCCTTAACTAACAAAAAAATAAGGGAAACCAACATTATAAACAGTTTACAATTGAAACTACTTGTTTCGTCATAAGCACGACTTTGAAGACGGGTGTATACGTGTTAGGCGTTGGACGTCTCAGGCGTTAATGATGATTATAAGCCTGATGGAACTTGAGT
>NC_091170.1:40857660-40882660 GCF_040958095.1 Procambarus clarkii | reverse complement strand
TCAAGTACACGAACGAGGACTCTCTATTTCGCTCACCAAAACTGAACGACGTAATCCAAACTTTCATTTAGATTAGAAACTTTTTTATCCAATGGGATTTATACAAATTTTAGTTATGACTGGAGTAAACAGGTGTACAGGTGTGGCTTGAGTGAACAGATTTACAGGTGTGGCTGGGGTGAACATTTGTATAGATGTAGCTGAAATGAACAGTTTTATAGTTGACTGGAGTGAACAGGTGTATAGGTGTGGCTGGAGTGAACAGTACAGCTGTAAAACATATTTAACTTTACACACAGAAATCACAATTGCGTGATGCATCAAATGAACAAATCCACAAGGGCCGTGACGAGGATTCGAACCTGCGTCCGAGAGCGTTTGTGTCTCGGAGAGGCTGCAGGATCCCAGTAAATTCAGTTGACTTTCTGGTTGCAATTCTTATACCCTGTCGTAGCTCAGTCGATTAAATCAGCGTCTGGGATGCTCTCGGACGCAGGTTCGAATCGTCGTCACGGCCTTTGTGGATTTGTTCATTGATGCATCACGCTATTGTGATTTCAGTGTGTAATCATTGTTGAAGGTTTGTGGTGTAGAAGGCACGAACAATAAGTAATCTCCGGCCAGATTCACAAAAGCACTTACGAACCTGTACATCTTTTCTCAATCTTTGGCGGCTTTGTTTCCAATTATTAAATAGTTAATGAGCTCCAAAGCACCAGGAGGCTGTTTATAACAATAACAACAGCTGAATGGGAAGTTTTCATGCTTGTAAACTGTTTAATAAGTGTAACCAAAGCCGCTAAAGATTGAGGAAAGATGTACACGTTCGTAAGTGCTTTCGTGAATCTGGCCCGAGGGAAACATAAACACACCCCTAGGTCTAGTATATGACACATGTATATTATATTAGGCCTATGGTACCTTACATTAGGCCTGTGATTGCCTGTACAGATTAGGTTACGTGGTTTAGCTACTTTCTATGGTTTTTTGTGTGTCAATGGACAAATTCTGTAACACACTATAGGATTTTTTTAAATACAACTGTCTAGTTGTGTTCGTTTTACCAAATGGTTGCTAGAAGTGCTTTCATTATTGGGCTGTGTTCAGTCATGCTAGTTTAGTACTTGCTGACACCAGCCTCACCTCACTTTCTCCACCATGACCCATAACTCCTTAATGACGAGAAATAATAATAATCAATGGGAATATATACGGCATCCCAACGTTATGTTAACACTTCACTTCTCTCTGTTTCTATGTCTGTCTCTTTCTGTGTCTCTGTTTCTCTATGTTTCTGTCTGTGTCGTCTGTCCTAGACAGACTCTGTGTCCTCTCCTCAAGCTTGGTGATCCAGGAAAGAAGACATTGCTTACCGTTGTTTCTCTGGAGGTTTTTCTCCTGCTCTTTGTCATATTTAAGCAGCTCTACTCTCCTCTCGCGCCAGACAGTTACTGCCCCGCTCCTGTGCCAGGTAAGTCCAATACGGGCTCACCATAGCCCGTGCTACTTGGAACTTTTTGTTCAAAGTAGCGAATTTTAAACATCATCATCCTCCTCCTCTCCTCTCCTCTCCTCTTAAGCATCTCTCCTCTTCTCTTGAGCCTTTTCCTTAGTGACATTTTACGCCTCTCTCTCCCATTTACTTATTTTGAGAGTGCTGATTATCTTTTCATAAATTTGTGTTTCTGGTTTTTCCTTTTCACCCCCTCGTCTTTACCTTGCTCCTCCACGAATTTCTCTTCCTCCTCCTCCTCCTTCTCAATAACTCGAGGTCCTTCTTCGCCTTTATCCTCCACCTCCTCAATCCCCATTTACCTATAATTTTACCCGTCGTCCTCATCACTTATTGCTTCTTCAACCACCTACTGGCAAGGATAAGGAAGAGGAGTAAAAGACGGGTGAGAGAAAGAGGAGAAAGGAGGAGAAGATGAGAGAGTGAGGAGGGAATCCCGGGTCGGCATCAGAAGGAGCCTCACGTCTGGTGGTCAAATTGTGAGATAAACTCTAGCCAGCAGCTTCCCATCGCCATGCTGGCGGCCGCCTCCCACACTCTTGTATAATATGACCCGCTACACCATCCCCTGGTGTGGCTACACCCTCCCCTGGTGTGGCGTGATGCTACACACCCTCCCCTGGTGTGGCATGACGCTACACCCTCCCCTGGTGTGGCATGACGCTACACCCTCCCCTGGTGTGGCATGACGCTACACCCTCCCCTGGTGTGGCATGACGCTACACCCTCCCCTGGTGTGGCATGACGCTACACCCTCCCCTGGTGTGGCATAGTAACATCACCGTAGTAAAGTATCGAAAATTGGAGAAAGGGAGGGAAGAAAATTCCTATGGCGAGGGAGGTAGAGAGGTGGAAGGGAGGCGTGTGGGAGAGTAGTGAGGGGAAAGGGGAAAGTTGTAGAATGAAAGAAAATGGGAGTGCTGCCATGGGTAAGGGCCACCTGCCATGGGTAAGGGCCACCTGCCATGGGTAAGGGTAACCACACAGGAGGTCACTACACAAACTCGTAAGGCAGGCAGGAGTTACCAAACAGAGAAGAGTCAGAGAGTGAGTGACAAGTGCCAAACTGCAGAGATGGTCTAAGAAGTGGCTTCTAGAGTTCAACACCAGCAAGTGTAACGTGATGGAAATGGGATCCGGAGCCAGGAGATCGAAAGGCCAATACACGATGAAGGGGAACCTTCACTTATATCCGGCAGGAGACAGAAACAATTGGGTAGTTTTTCACGTGATACTTCTAATAGCCTATTATCAGATATGTACCTGGGAGTTAGACAACTGTTGTGGCCTGCATTTAGCATGAGAGAGAGAGAGAGAGAGAGAGAGAAAGGGATATCGGAGATATGAAAAATAAAAATTGGTTAGAAAACTGTACATTATACAACAACGCTATGAGAGGGGGGGCCCAGGAGCTAACAATTGATCCTGTAGGCGCATATATAGGTATATATACACAAATCATTCCCCCCCCCCCCCACCCGTATCGCTAAGCCTTCTTTCCAACACAAACTGAACAAAATGAATTCTATATCTATTTAAATCTCCACCCACTACCCGTCCTCTCGTGTAATAGGTCTCATTATTTACGTAGTCGGCCGACCCGTTATATATGCAACGTAACAGTAAAAGTTAAAACACCGTAATTTTGACGTTCTCTATACAAGAGCCTCGACAGGTTAGGTGGGGCCAGACCCTTCCAAGTGCTATGTAGTCAAGCGCCAGGTAAGTCCACTACGGGCTCACCATAGCCCGTGCTACTTGGAACTTTTGGTTCACAGTAGCTGAATCTATAACAACAACAACAACAGGTACTTTATCCTCATAATTCCCTTCCCTTCTGGTTAGCAAAGCGGTCCCTGATTAGTAAGTTTTATTTTCTGATTAACTTATTACTGCTTTATTGTCTGATTATTTCTATAGTAAAGTATAGAAAGTAATGTTATCCCCTCCCCCCCATCAAACTTTGTTTTGACCTATGCCTCGGACAGCATTCTGTCATATGCCTCGGACAGCATTCTGTCCTATGCCCCGGACAGCATTCCGTCCTATGTCCCGGACAGCATTCCGTCCTATGTCCCGGACAGCATTCCGTCCTATGTCCCGGAGAGCATTCCGTCCTATGCCCCGGACAGCATTCTACCCAGTGCCCCGGACAGCATTCTACCCAGTGCCCCGGACAGCATTCTACCCAGTGCCCCGGACAGCATTCTACCCAGTGCCCCGGACAGCATTCTACCCAGTGCCCCGGACAGCATTCTACCCAGTGCCCCGGACAGCATTCTACCCAGTGCCCCGGACAGCATTCTACCCAGTGCCCCGGACAGCATTCTACCCAGTGCCCCGGACAGCATTCTACCCAGTGCCCCGGACAGCATTCTACCCAGTGCCCCGGACAGCATTCTACCCAGTGCCCCGGACAGCATTCTACCCAGTGCCCCGGACAGCATTCTACCCAGTGCCCCGGACAGCATTCTACCCAGTGCCCCGGACAGCATTCTACCCAGTGCCCCGGACAGCATTCTACCCAGTGCCCCGGACAGCATTCTACCCAGTGCCCCGGACAGCATTCTACCCAGTGCCCCGGACAGCATTCTACCCAGTGCCCCGGACAGCATTCTACCCAGTGCCCCGGACAGCATTCTACCCAGTGCCCCGGACAGCATTCTACCCAGTGCCCCGGACAGCATTCTACCCAGTGCCCCGGACAGCATTCTACCCAGTGCCCCGGACAGCATTCTACCCAGTGCCCCGGACAGCATTCTACCCAGTGCCCCGGACAGCATTCTACCCAGTGCCCCGGACAGCATTCTACCCAGTGCCCCGGACAGCATTCTACCCAGTGCCCCGGACAGCATTCTACCCAGTGCCCCGGACAGCATTCTACCCAGTGCCCCGGACAGCAGTCTGTCCTATGCCTGGGGGACAGCATAGGGAGGTACCTAAGACTACCGACTCGACCCTTACTTGGACCTGTAAGCCACCGTCCCTAAGGCGTCTTAGGCGAAAGGCAAAACCAAATTTGAGATGAACAAATTGCTAGTTTTCTCATGAAGTAAACTCTCACTTCACCCCCAGGAACAGCATGGTTACCCAGTTTGGTAACAGCGTCAGCGGTTTAAGATTCACCTACTGGTAACCAAAAGTTCCAAGTAGCACGGGCTATGGTGAGCCCGTAATGGACTTACCTGGCACAGGAGCGGTAGCTGTAACTATTGGGTGTCTAGTAGTAGGGAGGAGGACGGAGGCAGCTGCTGTTGTTGTTGTTTTTAGATTTAGCTACTCGGAACGAAGTGTCTATGTAGCACGGGCTATGGTGAGCCCGTGAGGCAGCTGCGTATGTAAGCATATATAAGCAGACCTGTGGCTCAGGTGTGGGCCTTAATGACATCCTCCATGTGGCCTTCAGGTGCAAATTAGTGCGTGTGAATAGTGCTATATCTGTCACTGGTGAGGGGGGGGGACAGATTTGCCACAATTTGTATCATTGATGTATATGTTGCTTACTGTATCAGAATATGTATACCCCTGTTTTATGTATTGCTTACTGTATCTCAGAATATGTATTCCCCTGATGTGTGTGTTGTTCATTCTCTCACAGAATTACAACTACATTAAACTTAGGGGGGGGAAAAAGGACGCGAAATCAGGAGTGTAATTTTGTCGTTTTGTTTGACATAAATTCGGCCATTGTGCTGTTTTGTGGGTTGCCTCCTTGTGAGGTGTCTGGGAGATTGTGTTGTGTCTCACTGGTGTGCTTTTGACTGGTTAGTGGATGGCATTGTTGGTGTAAGTTGTCTGTGTGTATGTACTGGTCTGTCTTGTGTGTGTATGTACTGGCCTGT
Organism: Procambarus clarkii; assembly: GCF_040958095.1. Classification (NCBI taxonomy): domain Eukaryota; kingdom Metazoa; phylum Arthropoda; class Malacostraca; order Decapoda; family Cambaridae; genus Procambarus; species Procambarus clarkii. The sequence continues at coordinate 40,877,305 of NC_091170.1, read as the reverse complement.
CTTATGTGTGTATGTACTGGCCTGTCTTGTGTGTGTATGTACTGGCCTGTCTTGTGTGTGTATGTACTGGCCTGTCTTGTGTGTGTATGTACTGGTCTGTCTTGTGTGTGTGTGTGTACTGGCCTGTCTTGTGTGTGTATGTACTGGTCTTGTGTGTGTGTGTGTACTGGCCTGTCTTGTGTGTGTATGTACTGGCCTGTCTTGTGTGCATGTACTGGCCTGTCTTGTGTGCATGTACTGGCCTGTCTTGTGTGCATGTACTTGCCTCACCTACATGTGCAGGCTAGACGAACTTCGGCTCCTGGTCGCCCATTGCACCAATAGATCCCCCCTCACTCTCGTCTCTTCTCAGTCCTACTCTTGAAATGTCTTAAGGAAGTAACCCCATGACAGATCAGATAAGCTTACATGAAGTTAACTCCTTTTTTGACAATTTCTCTACCTGAATACCTTCCTTCCTGTCTGTCTGTCTCTGTTTTTCTACCTTTCAAGTGCTCACATGCTATGAGTTACTACTTCCATATATGTAGATATTCTTGAATTTGACCGAGGCTGGGATAACCTATAAACTCACATTGATTCTCGAGATATTAATATTTATTTTCCCTTTTCTCTCTACCGCTTCATCGACTATGGTGTTCCTACCATTGTTGTGGTCTGATGATAGTGACATGATGGTGGTATGTGGCCGCCACGGTAGTTATATTGGTTCATGGTGTTAGGTTATGGCTGAGACAGGCATAACCTAATTACTGTGACCATGGTAGAGATCTTGTTTCTATAGCCATTAAGGCGTCTTGTTCATGGTTATTGGCCCTCTGTCCATGGCATTTCTTTGTTTATAGCCTTGGTATGTGTCCATGAGATTGGCTCGTGTGTCATATATGCATTGGAGTGTATATTTTTAACATGGATACATGGAATTCATACATATTAGTGGTAGTGACACGCGTGATAAGTGTCTGTATACATTTTACCTCACTATATATCCACGTCGATATGTTCTTGGGAGACTTAAATATTCGCTTGACTCAGATGTATATATCCCTCGGGACGATGTATATTTGCAATAGCGAGGTGTATATCCTTGAGGAATTCAAGTTGTGTATTGGTGTATGATACTATAAATAACTGTTTTGACTTGGAATATTTCAGACAGGAGGCCCTTCTCCGCCCCCGCCCCCTAGCAATATAAACTTGATGTGTATATAGAAGACAGAAAATGGCAATGTACATGGAGTAGAGAGAGAGAAAGAGAGAGAGAGAGAGGGAGGGAGAGAGAGAGGGAGGGAGAGAGAGAGAGAGGGGGAGGGAGAGAGAGAGATTATAATACACTGTTCCTTTTCGCTACTGTTACCTGTGTTTGATTATCGTTCCGTGTCACCTCTGTAGATTATAATTGATGCATTACAAAAAATTCATTGAATATCACTACAATTAAGGTTAATTAATTAATTAGCGTTAATTTACACTTTTGTTTCTTCGTTTCATTTTTATTTGAACATTTTACATTTTTTTTATTTATATTTATATATTTTTTACGAGTAAAGCAGCAAGTTGTTACCACAACATTTTGAGTGGGAGAGATTTTATTATGGAAAGTTATGCCACTCTGATTAATATTACTTTTTCAGGGGATTTTGGAGTCATATGCACGCTTTGTTTTGAATGTGTTCTTTTTGTCTGTGTCTGTGTTTGGTGTATGGATGTGTGTTTCCGTGTATATTGTGGTGTGGCGAGGCGTGAGGCAAGGGGGAGGGTCGCCCCCTTCAGCAATCACTGTACACAACAGTGCTGTTGGGGAGGGGGGGGGGGGCTGGGGAGGGGGGGTTGGTGGTGGGGGGGGGGTGCCTCCTGCTCTTCCTCATACTCCTCATCCTCCTCATGATACTGTTGCAGCCCTCCTACTGTTGCTTGTTATTGCAACTGTTGTTTCTCCTGCAGCGAGCGATGGTGCTGCTTTTGTTCCTCTTTTTGTAACTGATTTTAAGGTTGTTGTTGTTGTTGTGACCACTGTTGCTATTGTGACCTCTGATACTGTTGTTGCTGTTGTGACTTCTGTTGTTGTTGTGACGTCTATTGCTGCTGTTGGTGTGACCTCTATTGCAGCTCCTGTCTCTGCTGTTGCAGCTACACTGTGTCTTCTGTTGCAGCTCCTGTCTCTGCTGTTGCAGCTCCTGTCTCTGCTGTTGTAGCTCCTGTCTCTGCTGTTGCAGCTACACTGTGTCTTCTGTTGCAGCTCCTGTCTCTGCTGTTGCAGCTCCTGTCTCTGTTGTTGCAGCTACACTGTGTCTTCTGTTGCAGCTCCTGTCTCTGTTGTTGCAGCTACACTGTGTCTTCTGTTGCAGCTCCTGTCTCTGTTGTTGCAGCTCCTGGCTCTGTTGTTGCAGCTCCTGGCTCTGCTGTTGCAGCTCCTGGCTCTGCTGTTGCAGCTCCTGGCTCTGCTGTTGCAGCTCCTGGCTCTACTGTTGCAGCTCCTGGCTCTGCTGTTGCAGCTCCTGGCTCTGCTGTTGCAGCTCCTGGCTCTGCTGTTGCAGCTCCTGGCTCTGCTGTTGCAGCTCCTGGCTCTGCTGTTGCAGCTCCTGGCTCTGCTGTTGCAGCTCCTGGCTCTGCTGTTGCAGCTCCTGGCTCTGCTGTTGCAGCTCCTGGCTCTGCTGTTGCAGCTCCTGGCTCTGCTGTTGCAGCTCCTGGCTCTGCTGTTGCAGCTCCTGGCTCTGCTGTTGCAGCTCCTGGCTCTGCTGTTGCAGCTCCTGGCTCTGCTGTTGCAGCTCCTGGCTCTGCTGTTGCAGCTCCTGGCTCTGCTGTTGCAGCTCCTGGCTCTGCTGTTGCAGCTCCTGGCTCTGCTGTTGCAGCTCCTGGCTCTGCTGTTGCAGCTCCTGGCTCTGCTGTTGCAGCTCCTGGCTCTGCTGTTGCAGCTCCTGGCTCTGCTGTTGCAGCTCCTGGCTCTGCTGTTGCAGCTCCTGGCTCTGCTGTTGCAGCTCCTGGCTCTGCTGTTGCAGCTCCTGGCTCTGCTGTTGCAGCTCCTGGCTCTGCTGTTGCAGCTCCTGGCTCTGCTGTTGCAGCTCCTGGCTCTGCTGTTGCAGCTCCTGGCTCTGCTGTTGCAGCTCCTGGCTCTGCTGTTGCAGCTCCTGGCTCTGCTGTTGCAGCTCCTGGCTCTGCTGTTGCAGCTCCTGGCTCTGCTGTTGCAGCTCCTGTGACTGTTGTTGCAGCTCCTGTCTCTCCTGTTGCAGCTCCTGAGACTGTTGTTGCAGCTCCTGTGACTGTTGTTGCAGCTCCTGTGACTGTTGTTGCAGCTCCTTTCTCTGCTGTTGCAGCTCCTTTCTCTGCTGTTGCAGCTCCTGTCTCTGCTGTTGCAGCTCCTGTGACTGTTGTTGCAGCTCCTGTCTCTGCTGTTGCAGCTCCTGTCTCTGCTGTTGCAGCTCCTGTCTCTGCTGTTGCAGCTCCTGTGACTGTTGTTGCAGCTCCTGTGACTGTTGTTGCAGCTCCTGTCTCTCCTGTTGCAGCTCCTGTGACTGTTGTTGCAGCTCCTGTGACTGTTGTTGCAGCTCCTGTGACTGTTGTTGCAGCTCCTGTGACTGTTGTTGTAGCCACTGGTGCTGGTGGTGGTGTTGTGGCCACTGGTGCTGGTGGTGGTGTTGTGGCCACTGGTGCTGCTGGTGGTGTTGTGGCCACTGGTGGTGCTGGTGGTGTTGTAGCCACTGGTGGTGCTGGTGGTGTTGTAGCCACTGGTGCTGCTGGTGGTGTTGTGGCCACTGGTGCTGCTGGTGGTGTTGTGGCCACTGGTGCTGCTGGTGTTGTAGCCACTGGTGCTGCTGGTGTTGTAGCCACTGGTGCTGCTGGTGGCGTTGTGGCCACTGGTGCTGCTGGTGTTGTAGCCACTGGTGCTGCTGGTGTTGTGGCCACTGGTGCTGCTGGTGGCGTTGTGGCCACTGGTGCTGCTGGTGTTGTAGCCACTGGTGCTGCTGGTGTTGTGGCTGCTGGTGTTGTGGCCACTGGTGCTGGTGGTGTTGTGGCCACTGGTGCTGCTGGTGTTGTGGCCACTGGTGCTGCTGGTGGCGTTGTGGCCACTGGTGCTGCTGGTGGCGTTGTGGCCACTGGTGCTGCTGGTGTTGTAGCCACTGGTGCTGGTGGTGTTGTAGCCACTGGTGCTGATGGTGGTGTAGCCACTGGTGCTGATGGTGGTGTAGCCACTGGTGCTGCTGCTGGTGTTGTGGCCACTGGTGCTGCTGGTGTTGTGGCCACTGGTGCTGCTGGTGGCGTTGTAGCCACTGGTGCTGCTGGTGTTGTGGCCACTGGTGCTGCTGGTGGCGTTGTTGCCACTGGTGCTGCTGGTGGTGTTGTGGCCACTGGTGCTGCTGGTGTTGTAGCCACTGGTGCTGCTGGTGTTGTAGCCACTGGTGCTGCTGGTGTTGTAGCCACTGGTGCTGCTGGTGTTGTAGCCACTGGTGCTGCTGGTGTTGTGGCCACTGGTGCTGCTGGTGGTGTTGTGGCCACTGGTGCTGCTGGTGGTGTTGTAGCCACTGGTGCTGCTGGTGGTGTTGTGGCCACTGGTGCTGCTGGTGGTGTTGTAGCCACTGGTGCTGCTGGTGTTGTGGCCACTGGTGCTGCTGGTGTTGTGGTCACTGGTGCTGCTGGTGGCGTTGTGGCCACTGGTGCTGCTGGTGGCGTTGTGGCCATTGGTGCTGCTGGTGTTGTAGCCACTGGTGCTGCTGGTGTTGTGGCCACTGGTGCTGCTGGTGTTGTGGCCACTGGTGCTGCTGGTGTTGTGGCCACTGGTGCTGCTGGTGTTGTGGCCACTGGTGCTGCTGGTGTTGTGGCCACTGGTGCTGCTGGTGTTGTTGCCACTGGTGCTGCTGGTGGTGTTGTGGCCACTGGTGTTGCTGGTGGCGTTGTGGCCACTGGTGGTGCTGGTGGTGTTGTGGCCACTGGTGCTGCTGCTGGTGTTGTGGCCACTGGTGCTGCTGAGTAGTAGGGATGACATGCCACAGGTCCCCATTTTTTTTTTTTGCCAGAGGACCCCTGTGGGGTGTAAGCGCTACAGGGGATATTTTTTTTTGGGCAGAGGACCCCTGTGGGGTGTAAGCGCTACAGGGGATATTTTTTTTTGGGCAGAGGACCCCTGTGGGGTGTAAGCGCTACAGGTGATATTTTTTTTCAGATCAAATATCCCCTGTAGCGCTTGGGGGTTTTCAGGTCAAATATCGTGCGTAGCGCTTCGGGGTTTTCAGGTCCGAAATATCGTGTGTAGCGCTTTAGGGTTTTCAGGCGAATTTGGGGAGTCACAGATTTAGAATTAGGGAATTCTTATAATGAAAAATAATGTCATACGAGTTTGCTAAAGTTCTTATAAGAAAAATAATTTCCGAGACTTAGAAGTTTGTTAAGGCCTTATGGGAGAAATTCAAATAACGTGTGTAGCACTTTAGGGCTTCCAGGAGAACTCTACGGACATATTTTACATGTTTTCAACTTACAAAATCGTCTATGTAAGCCTTAGTTATTCATATAAATTTAGAAAATCACCTGTGTAAGTCATTGTTTTCAGGGTTTCGTACATCACACCCCCCTCCCTCCCCCCTTACCTCGCAATCTGTCGCATCACCTGTATTTACTTTAGACGTCAGCCAGACACGGCCTTCAGGTCACCTCGGTAATCTTATCTTATCTTATCCATAATATCTGGACCGTCCCTCCTCTCTCTCTCTCTCTCCCTCCTCTCTCTCTCTCTCCTCTTCATATTATTCCCTCTTCCTATTTTCTGACATACTATATTTTATTCCTTTTTCATTAACCAGTCAGTTTTATACAAATCAACCGAAGCATCTCAATGTAACCTTTAATACTGAAAACTGCCTCAGAGACTATCTAAGCTGGCCCCAGCTACCTGCCCCAGGCTATCTGCCCGAGGCAATCATCACCTGATTACCTGCCCCAGACAACCACCAGTCATTGTCAGCGTTCACCACCGTCCATTAACAATGAATAAACTTTAGGCGTAATAAAACTTATTTATTTATTTAGTCATCTAATTCGTAGTTTACACAATTTATAATAAACTAATCAGTTATCCCGAAGTTCTAAGAAGCTCGCTCCTCAATCTGCCTGTATAATAACAGTTTCAGATAGCGTTTACGCATGTAGCCGCTACCTCCGTCCCTATCTCACAAGGCGGAGGGTCATCTCCGTAATCATACACTATCTAGCGTAGCCTCAACACCTGTTCATACCTCTCACCCGCTCGCATCTCACTCCTGCATCACCTACACCGACCCCCACCGAACGCCGCTGCTATCTTATCGTCACAATCTTATCTAGACCTGTCTCTCTCTACCTTACACCTTACTCTCCCTAATCATTATCATTAATATTGTTCTTTCTCAAATCCGTACAGCTATATGAACTTTGTAATACTAGTTCCATACATTAAACAAAACAGTTTTCTCAAATCAATCGGTTCAATTGTCAAACCTTAGCTCATGTCCTCGCATTACTTCCCTCGCACATCTTGTTTATTAACCCCATCATACCTGGTAAATAAGAACAAGACAGTTACTAAGCTCCAGCTCTCATCGCCGCTTTAGTTCTCTCTCGTATCTTCGTTAATAACAGTCCAATTTCCCTTAAATTTTACCCTCTGTATTTCAGACACCATAAATAAAAACCAGTTCAGTTATCAAGTTTCAACTCTTGTGCCCCAGCTTAGTTCATTTGTACAAGTTCATTATTTCCAACTAAATCATCCTGAGATTTAAGATCACCGTATTTCTAACGTAGTAAAATTAATCGGGGGCATTAACCAAGCTACATTTCCTCTGTCTTAGATCATCAGACATAATTATATCCGACCAAATTCCTCTCCTACATATCTGCTTATCAGAATAATTACATTACCCTCCCCTCCCCAACGTACCCAAACCTTCAATAATCATACTGTATTTGCATATTTTCTCTATATTCAGCTATGTTCTTCACTTTTTGTCCACGTTTTCTGCGTTCATTCCATATTCTACAAATGGTCACAGCATGCTCAGTTCAAATGTTTTTTTCTGCCGTTTTCCCCGTATGTTCACTATGTTCTATAATGTTCACAGCGTGCTCAGTTCAATTCTTTTCTACCACTTTCCCCATATGTTCACTATGTTCTTTGTCATGTTTTCTTGCACATCATATGTTCCCTGTATAACTTTTATACTCAATATTCATATTCTCAATGTTCTTAGCACATTCTTCGCATTTTCCATGTTTTTCTGCTTTCATTCTATGTTCTATAAATGTTCACAGCGTGCTCAGTTCAATTCCTTTCTACCACTTTCCCCATATGTTCACTATGTTCTTTGTCATGTTTTCATACACATCATATGTTCACTGTATAACTTTTATACTCAGTATTCATGTTCTCAATGTTCTTAGCTTGTTCTTCACACGTTCAGTGTTCATTCTTTGTATTCCCTATGTTCCTTATCATGTCTTCATAATCTCTATAAGTTCATATTCCCTGCATTCTCACTCTATTCATCAACTGTTTCTTACATGTTTTCTGTGTTCACCGTATGTTCACTGTGTTCATTCCCGTACTTAACCTCAATTTTTTTATGTTCTTTGTTTTCTTCCATTCGCTAACTAGTTCTTTGTCAAATAATATTATACCGCATTACAGTTCCCTCAACAATTTTAGTCGTCAAGTTTTATTTTCAAAACTATATCAAAGTATTTCTCGTTGTCAACTTAATAGTTCTACCAGCCATGTTCTTAAACAAATCTACACTTTATTCAGTTCCAAATTTACAAAAGACAAACCTTTCTTGCACTTTGTCATGTTTTCTTGTGCATCATATGTTCTTCACAAGTCCATTGTTCATTCTTTGTATTCCCTATTCTCCTTATCATGTTTTCATGTTCTCTGTAAGTTCATATTCCCAGCATGTTCACTGTATTCATCAACTTTTTCTTACATGTTTTCTGTGTTCACCGTATGTTCACTGTGTTCATTCCCCTACTTAACCTCAATTTTTTATGTTCTTTGTTTTCTTTCATTCGCTAACTAGTTCTTTGTCAAATAATATTATACCGCATTACAGTTTCCTCAACAATTTTAGTCACCAAGTTTTTATTTGCAAAACTAAGTCAAAGTAATTCTCATAGTCAACTTATTAGTTCTACCAACCCCCCCGTTCGTAAACAAAAATCTACACTTTATTCAGTTCCAAATTTACAAAGACAAACCTTTCTTGCAACTTCTTAACTAAAAATTGTTTCGCCAATCAACTAAAACATAGTCACATTCATCTTTTCTCAACTAAACTTATTCCCCAGTCAACTAAAAATAGTCACTTCATCATGTTTCCTTTTCATTTCTTAACTGAAATATCACTCCTCTCATCAGAAAATAGTCAGGATTAATCTCATTCAACACCGTTCTTAACTAAAACAGCCTTTCACTTAGCTAAAAATTGTCAAAGGAATTCTTTTCAGCACAACTAACTTTATCCATCATCAAGTAATTAAAAAATAGTCTCATTCATCATTTCGTAACAACCATTATGTTTTCGTCAAATAAGAAAATATAGTCACAGATATCTATCATCGTCATTCTTAACTGACATTTTATACTTTGTCGAGCACTAAATAGCCACTTTCGTCATGTTTTGTCTTTTTCCATAACTAAAAGTATTCATCGGTCAACTAAAAAATAGTTACTTCATCATGTTTCCTTGTCATTTCTTAACTGAAATATCACTTCTCTCATCTGAAAATAGTCAGAAATAGCCTCGTTCAACACTGTTCTTAACTATGTAACCTTTCACTTCGCTAGAATAGTCATATTCATCGTTGTTCCTAACTAAATTATATGTCGGTAAGTAAGAAATATAGTCAAAGACACTCTTCGAGACATCAAGGACTTACTCAAAGACATCAAAGTTACACTCAAAGACGTCCTTTTCATTAATCAGAGAAACTTTCTAAGACGTCTTTGTTCATTAAAGTTAATCTCTTGTCCACAAAGTTATTCTGTGCTATCAAACTTGTTCTCAAAGATATCAAATGTTATTCACAGAGTCATCAAAGTTATTTGTAACTCACTTTGTTCATAAAAGTTATTCTCAGAGACATCAAAAGTTAATCTCAAAGTCATCAAATGTTATTCTTCGAAACATAAAATTTGCTCTGTAAGATATCTTCGTTCATCAAACTTATTCTCAGAGATATCTAAAGTTATTCTCAGAACAATCAAAAGTTATTCTAAGACAACAAAGTTATTCTCAGAGCTACCCAAAGCTATTCTCAGAGTCACCTTCGTTCGTCAGAGAAACTTTCAAACATCTTTGTTCATCAAACTTGTTTTCAAAGTCATCAAAAGTTAATCTAAGACATCTTCTTTCATCAAAGTTATTTTCAGAGACATCTAAAGTTATTCTCAGAGCTATCAAACTTGTTCTCAGAGACATCAAATGTTATTCTCGAAGTCATCAAAAGATATTTTCAGAGACATCTAAGTTATTTTTCTATGTTATAAAGTTATTTTCAGAGACATCTAAAGTTATTCTCAGAGCTATCAAACTCGTTCTCTAAACATCAATGTTGTTCTCTAAGACATTAAAGTTGTTCTCAAATCATCACAGTTATTCCCAGAGCTATCAAAGTTATTCTCAGAGTCATCAAAGTTATTCAAAGAGCTAACAAAAGCTATTCTCTAAGTAACCTTTCGTTCATCAGAGAAGCTTTCAAAGTCATCTTCGTTCTCCAAAAGTTGTTCTCCAAGACACCTTTGTTCATCATGTTATTCTTAAAACGTCTTTAGTCATAAAAACTATTTTTCAGAGCCGAAGTTATTCTCAGAGACATAAAACTTCTCTCAAATATAGCTAGTTCCACTTTTCATATCAAAAACTTTCATTTCCGTTTAAATGTATTTTCCTTTGCCTTAGATCGCATATATTACAGATCAAGCCCCTCCCCAGGTAAATACATATTAAGGAAACATTATGGAAGTAATAATTGAAAGAGTAGTTAGTTTACTAAACTTTTATTATGCTTAAATTTAAAGAAAAAACATTAGTAACAACTAAACATACATTTCAAAGAAAAACAATATTTAATAACTAAATAGCTATCATTAAACATAAAATATCAAATAATGAAAGAAAAAGATCATATTTATATACGCGGCTTCTTAAAATCAAGCTTCATTAGCTATGTTTCATAATATTTTAACAAAAATGAACATGCATAAATATACCAGTTATGATACAGTATACTATCTGAAAGGGTAAGTTTTACATTACATTATTTAAGTGTAAAATAGCCTTTGAATATAATAGTAACTATTTACTAAAATAGGATACGAGAGCAGGTTTATCAGCCACGATAATGAATAGTGGGTCATTTTTAGGTGAGGTGAAAAGGTTAGGGGATTAAGGTCAAATATGGTATCACCAGCTATCGGGGGAAAGTGTATATAGGCCGTGAAGTGATAATTATCATGAGAGTTATGGGAGGAGCAAAAATTATCGTGTAGGAACGGGAGCGTCTGCATTTTCACTTGTGTCCCGGTCTTTGAACTGGCGTGATCAGCTCCTACTCGGAACCTCTTACTTAACGAGAAAATGTCTGGAACTAACGGTGAGTACTTTTGTTTAGTATAATACGTTGTTGGGAGAGGGAAGAGAGTGCTAACCTTTACTAAGTTCCCAAGTTCTTTAGGGATTAAGTTAAATTTACTTAGGTGCGTTTAGATATGTACGTAGTTTTTTTTTTTTATTTTATTTATTTTTATAGGGGTAAGAAAATAGTATGTTTTATTTATTTTTATAGGGGTAAGAAAATAGTATGTTTTATACTTTACTCAGGTTTTTGTTTTGTTCCTTTACAGGAGATGAAGGAAAGATTATTATTAAGGGGGACATCTTCATGATCAACATATTTAAGAAAAGCGAAGAGGTGATGGACCTGTTGAAGACTATTTTTGTTAGAAGGGGAACGAAAGCGGAGCCATCAGATGATAACCAGATCTCCCCTACTTCCCCTGATGTTAATAATATTGTTAAAGACATAGGTGCCACTAATTCTGTTAAGGAACGCAGAGATGGGAACGGGGAACCTAACCATGATCCTGATAGTGATGAAAAATCTGTTAGTAGCGAAGACGAACTAGATACAACGGTAATATTCGCCGAGGGAAAAGCTCCCCTCTTATTTAAAGACACTGAAATAAGGGCAAATAAAACCTCGTCCCCCCAGCCAGGGTGTAGCGGCTGGAGCTCCCCTGATTATATACGAGCGGTGGGGACTAAACAGATAAACGAAAAATGTAATACTTCACGAGCTGAGGAGTATATTATTTCAGATAGTGATGACGATATTTATAAATGGAGCGATGACCCCGATTTTCAGAATCATCCTAATGAAACACCGTCATATAAGCGAAAAAATAAATTCAGCTGCAAGCGAAAGCTTGATTTTAAGAAGCCGCGTATATAAATATGATCTTTTTCTTTCATTATTTGATATTTTATGTTTAATGATAGCTATTTAGTTATTAAATATTGTTTTTCTTTGAAATGTATGTTTAGTTGTTACTAATGTTTTTTCTTTAAATTTAAGCATAATAAAAGTTTAGTAAACTAACTACTCTTTCAATTATTACTTCCATAATGTTTCCTTAATATGTATTTACCTGGGGAGGGGCTTGATCTGTAATATATGCGATCTAAGGCAAAGGAAAATACATTTAAACGGAAATGAAAGTTTTTGATATGAAAAGTGGAACTAGCTATATTTGAGAGAAGTTTTATGTCTCTGAGAATAACTTCGGCTCTGAAAAATAGTTTTTATGACTAAAGACGTTTTAAGAATAACATGATGAACAAAGGTGTCTTGGAGAACAACTTTTGGAGAACGAAGATGACTTTGAAAGCTTCTCTGATGAACGAAAGGTTACTTAGAGAATAGCTTTTGTTAGCTCTTTGAATAACTTTGATGACTCTGAGAATAACTTTGATAGCTCTGGGAATAACTGTGATGATTTGAGAACAACTTTAATGTCTTAGAGAACAACATTGATGTTTAGAGAACGAGTTTGATAGCTCTGAGAATAACTTTAGATGTCTCTGAAAATAACTTTATAACATAGAAAAATAACTTAGATGTCTCTGAAAATATCTTTTGATGACTTCGAGAATAACATTTGATGTCTCTGAGAACAAGTTTGATAGCTCTGAGAATAACTTTAGATGTCTCTGAAAATAACTTTGATGAAAGAAGATGTCTTAGATTAACTTTTGATGTCTCTTGGATTAACTTTGATGACTGAGAGTGAGTTAGAGATTACCTTTGTTAACTCTGAGAATAACTTTGATGAACAAAGATGTTTTGGAAAGTTTCTCTGAAGAACGAAGGTGACTCTGAGAATAATTTTTGTTAGCTCTTTGAATAACTTTGATGACTTTGAGAATGACTTCTGAGAACATGGGTAGTATTTGAATGCGTCTTTGATGTAATGAAAAGTAACTTTGATGACTCGAAGATATCTTGCAGATCAACTTTGATGACAGAGATTAACTTTTGTTGTTTTAGAGATTAACTTTTTGATAGCTCCGAGAATAACTTTTATGCCTCTGAGATTAACTTTAATGAACGAAGATGTCTTAGAAAGTTCTCTGATGAATGAAAGGCTACTTGGAGAATAGCATTTTGATGACTGAGATTAACTTTTTGATGACTCTGAGAATAACTTTGAGGATGCGAGTAAATTTTTGAGTGTTTGAGAGCGTCTTTTTTGTTATCTATAAGAGTAACTTTGGTGTTACGGAGAGCACCTTTGACTATTTTTCTTACTTAACGACATATAATTTTTACGAAAGTGCTGAAAAAGTTACATTTGACTATTTTTTCTTACTTAGCGACATATAATTTTAGTTATGAAAGTGTTGAAAAAGTTACATTTGACTCTTTTAGTTGAGGAAAAAGACAAAACATGAAGAGGGAGACTATTTTTTGTGCTCCCCAAAGTATAATGTCAGTTAAGAACGATGATGATAGATATCTTTGACTATATTTTCTTACTTGACGATGGATAAAGTTAGTTATGAACAGTGCTGAAAAGATTCCTTTGACAATTTTTAGCTAAGCGAAAGGTTACTTTAGTTAAGAACGGTGTTGAATGAGGTTAATCCTGACTATTTTCAGATGAGAGAAGTGATATTTCAGTTAAGAAATGACAAGGAAACATGATGAACTAACTATTTTTAGTTGACCGATGATTACTTTTAGTTGAGCAAAAGACAAAACATGATGAACATGACTTTTTCTGATGATTGGCGGATAATTTTAGTTATGAAATGACAATGAAACATGAAGAACACGGCTATTTTCTGATGACTGGGGAATAAGTTTAGTTAGGAAATGATGAAAGTTATTATTTTTAGTTGATTGACGATGGATAAAAACTAGTTATGAACAGTTTTGGAAAGTTTCCTTTGACAATTTTTTCTTACTTGATGAAACATAGCGGCTGTTAAGAAAGTGCTGAAAGAAGTTTCCTTTGACAATTTTTAGCTAAGAGAAAGGTTGTTTTAGTTAACAGTGTTGAACGAGGCTATTTCTGACTATTTTTAGTTGACTGGATAATAGGTTTAGTTGAGAAATGACGAAAGTGACTATGTTTTAGTTGATTGGCGAAAGATTTTTTTAGTTAAGGAACGTTAAATAACATGTAAGGGGAAAACCCAGAGAACATATGGGGAACATGGCAAAAGAACACATGTAAGAAAAGTTGATGAATACAGTGAACATGCTGGGAATATGAACTTACAGAGAACATGAAAACATGATAAGGAGAATAGGGATTACAAAGAATGAACAATGGACTTGTGAAGAACATGGAGAATATGACAAAGAATGTAGAAAACATGTAAGTGAAGGTGAAAAAACGAAGTGATCTTGTGAGGAACATGAACTTGTAGAGGAACATGAATATTGACAAAGAACACAAAATATGGAAGTTAGCATGAATATTGAGTATAAAAGTTGTAAAGAGAACATGTGATGAATATGAAAACATAGAAAATATGACTAGAATTTGTAGAGAACATAATGAGACTAAGAGAAAGATTACATAAAAAATGGAGATACTTGTGAAAATATGAACTGAATGGGACTGTGAACATTTGAAGAACATGGAGTGAACACAGAAAACATGGACAAAATGTGAAGAACACAGCTGAATATAGAGAAAATATGCAAATACAGTATGATTATTGAAGGTTTTGATACGTTGGGGATTGATACGTTGGGGATGAGAAGGGTAAAGTAATTACTCTGATAAACAGATAGGCTGGAGAGGGACTTGATTGAATATATTTATGTCTGATGATCTAAGGCTGAGGAAATGGAGCTTTGCTAATGTCCAGATTAATTTTACTACGTTAGAAAATAAGGTGATCTTAAATCTCAGGGTGATTTAGTTGGAAAATAAAGAACTTGCACAAATGAACTAAGCTGGGGCACAAGAGTTGAAACTTGATAACTGAACTGGTTTTTATTTACTATGTCTGAAAATGTAGTTGGGTGATTTGGACTGAGAGTAGTGAATTTACAAAAGTGAGCTTGGACAGAGGACAAGAGCTAGAGTTTTATAATTGTTTTCATCATATTTACTATGTCTGAAATACAGAGGGTAAAAATTTCGGGGAAATTGATGGTTTATTTACAAAGATACGAAAGAGAATTAAGGCGGGGGACGAGAGCTGGAGCTCGATAACTGACTTGATTTTATTTACGGTGTCTGAAATACAGAGGGTAAAAATTTAAGGGAAATTGATGGTTTATTTACAAAGACTTGAGGGTGGAAGAGGGTGGGGGACGAGAGCTGGAGCTCAGTAACTGACTTGATCTTATTTACGGTGTCTGAAATACAGAGGCTAAAAATCTCAGGGAATTTGGACTGTTACTAATGATTTTGTACAAATGAACTAAGCTGGGGACAAGAGCTAGAGTTTGATAATTGTTTGCATTTACTAAACTATGTCTGAAATACAGAGGGTAGAAATTTCAGGGAAATTGGACTGATACTAACGAAGATACGAGAGAGAGCTAAGGCGGAGGACAAGAGCTGGAGCTTGGTAACTAATTACTGTATTGAACTACATTTGAAATATGATTATTTTTAAATTTTAGAGGGATTGGAATGATAGTATTCATTATACGACAGGGGACTAAGGTGGGGAACGTGAGCTAGAACTTGCTTACTAACATGATTTATTTGTGTAAAACTGACTTGCTTAATGAAAAGGAGCAAACATACTGACTTGCTTAATGAAAAGGAGCAAACATACGATGTTGGAAAATAGTTGAACTGAATGAAAGGAGAGAGAGAGAGAGAGGAGGGACGGTCCAGATATTATGGATAAGATAAGATAAGATTACCGAGGTGACCTGAAGGCCGTGTCTGGCTGACGTCTAAAGTAAATACAGGTGAGGCGACAGATTGCGAGGTAAGGGGGGAGGGAGGGGGGTGTGAGGTACGAAACCCTGAAAACAATGACTTACACAGGTGATTTTCTAAATTTATATGAATAACTAAGGCTTGCATAGACGATTTTGTAAGTTGAAAACATGTAAAATATGTCCGTAGAGTTCTCCTGGAAGCCCTAAAGTGCTACACACGTTATTTGAATTTCTCCCATAAGGCCTTAACAAACTTCTAAGTCTCGGAAATTATTTTTCTCATAAGAAATCCTTACTTCTAAAATCTGTGACTGACAAAATTTACCTGAAAACCCCCAAGCGCTACACACGAATTTCCAGAAAAACAAAAAAGGAGCCTGTGAGTCGTACAACTCACAGGGGTCCACTGGTCTGAAAAAAAAGGAGCCTGTGAGTCGTACAACTCACAGGGGTCCTCCGCCCCCCCCAAAAAAAAGGAGCCTGTGAGTCTTACTCCCTACTACTCTGCTGGTGGTGTTGTGGCCACTGGTGCTGCTGCTGGTGTTGTGGCCACTGGTGTTGCTGGTGGCGTTGTAGCCACTGGTGCTGCTGGTGTTGTGATCAGCTCAGCACTGAAGGACGGGAGCCTGGACACCCCCCATCAGCAATATCAGTTCACGTGTCAGTGGTAGGTTGCGGGGGTTGAGCTTTGGCTCTTTGGTCCCGCCTCTCGCCTGTGCTGTAGTGTAAGATCCCGGTCTCTTGGGTTCCTACTTTTCTGGCTAGGAGGTGGCTTAATTTTTTTTTTAACGCGAAAAACAAAATAAGGCATTACTCTTTGTGTGAGGTTCTTCATTACCACGTTGACTGTTTGTGTTAGCACCTCGCACTATAGTGATCTCCGCCCCTCCTCCCCTCACCACCGCAGACAAAAGAAGGAATTACTATTTCTGGGAGGTTCTCCATTACCTGGTAGACTGTTTGTGTTAGCGCCCCGCACCCACCCATGCCTTCCACCACCTGAGTTATTAGTCTTTTGTTACGATAATTACCGCTGAGAAATATTTCATTAAATATGAAATGTTGCCACTGTTAAGGGTCTTCATTTACATGTTCAACACCAGTCTTCTTATCAACTAAAATTTCAACTCTATTTTGCCTCGTTAAAGTGACAAATTTGACACCAGACTTAATTAGTTAAAAACTGAGATTCCTGATAAATTAGTTTTGTATGTGTGAAATACCTTGGAATAAATGAACTGTTATCGTTTTGACGTTTAATTGATGTGAATATATATAAATGTTTCGTTTTTATATTTGAATTGTGTTCTATAGTCTGTGTTTGTTTTTATATATTATATTCGCCGAGAACTTTATGATAAATTATGACGGCATTAATTAGATTAATCAGATAATTAACATTTATAGTGTACATTCCATTGTTCTTTAATTGTATTCTTGAGGTCCTCTGTAATCTGAATTATAAATAAGACGAAAACATCAGGTACGATTGTTCAGTTATCCGGACACTGCTCCCACCGGTTCTCTCCTCCCCCCCCCCCTTCCTGCCCTCCCACGTTCCTTCTCTTCTCCTTTCCAGATATCGTCCTCCCTTCCTACTCAGATATCGTTCTCCCCTACCTAGATATCGTTCTCCCAAACCCAGATATCATTCTCTCAAACCTAGATATCGTCCTCCCTCCCTACTCAGATATCGTCCTCCCCTACCTAGATATCGTTCTCCCAAACCCAGATATCGTCCTCTCTTCCTATTTAGATATCATCACCCCCCCCCCCCCCTCCCACTACCATTTTTTCAGACCCCCTCCTCCTGCCTACCCCGAACAGTAGAGAACGTCGGCCGGAGTCCCCACCCGGGAGCATGGAGCACACCTGACGGTGGTGGTGCTCTAACCTGGACCTAGAACCTAATTGTTACAGGTTTGTGCCAATAGGTTCCGACACCACCTGGGATAAATGTGAACTTGAGGGCCTAAAGAAGGTGGGATTCATTAGCCCATTTTCGTGTTCCAGCGCCGCATTGTTGTGATCCAGAGAGGAAATGCTTGCTGTGTGATCCAGAGAGGAAATGCTTGTTGTGTGATCCAGAGAGGAAATGCTTGTTGTGTGATCCAGAGAGGAAATGCTTGTTGTGTGATCCAGAGAGGAAATGCTTGCTGTGTGATCCAGAGAGGAAATGCTTACTGTGTGATCCAGAGAGGAAATGCTTACTGTGTGATCCAGAGAGGAAATGCTTACTGTGTGATCCAGAGAGGAAATGCTTACTGTGTGATCCAGAGAGGAAATGCTTGCTGTGTGATCCAGAGAGGAAATGCTTGCTGTGTGATCCAGAGAGGAAATGCTTGCTGTGTGATCCAGAGAGGAAATGCTTGCTGTGTGATCCAGAGAGGAAATGCTTACTGTGTGATCCAGAGAGGAAATGCTTGCTGTGTGATCCAGAGAGGAAATGCTTGCTGTGTGATCCAGAGAGGAAATGCTTGCTGTGTGATCCAGAGAGGAAATGCTTGCTGTGTGATCCAGAGAGGAAATGCTTGCTGTGTGATCCAGAGAGGAAATGCTTGCTGTGTGATCCAGAGAGGAAATGCTTGCTGTGTGATCCAGAGAGGAAATGCTTGCTGTGTGATCCAGAGAGGAAATGCTTGCTGTGTGATCCAGAGAGGAAATGCTTGCTGTGTGATCCAGAGAGGAAATGCTTGCTGTGTGATCCAGAGAGGAAATGCTTGCTGTGTGATCCAGAGAGGAAATGCTTGCTGTGTGATCCAGAGAGGAAATGCTTGCTGTGTGATCCAGAGAGGAAATGCTTGCTGTGTGATCCAGAGAGGAAATGCTTGCTGTGTGATCCAGAGAGGAAATGCTTGCTGTGTGATCCAGAGAGGAAATGCTTGCTGTGTGATCCAGAGAGGAAATGCTTGCTGTGTGATCCAGAGAGGAAATGCTTGCTGTGTGATCCAGAGAGGAAATGCTTGCTGTGTGATCCAGAGAGGAAATGCTTGCTGTGTGATCCAGAGAGGAAATGCTTGCTGTGTGATCCAGAGAGGAAATGCTTGCTGTGTGATCCAGAGAGGAAATGCTTGCTGTGTGATCCAGAGAGGAAATGCTTGCTGTGTGATCCAGAGAGGAAATGCTTGCTGTGTGATCCAGAGAGGAAATGCTTGCTGTGTGATCCAGAGAGGAAATGCTTGCCGTGTGATCCAGAGAGGAAATGCTTGCCGTGTGATCCAGGGAGGAAATGCTTGCCGTGTGATCCAGAGAGGAAATGCTTGCCGTGTGATCCAGAGAGGAAATGCTTGCCGTGTGATCCAGAGAGGAAATGCTTACCGTGTGATCCAGAGAGGAAATGCTTACCGTGTGATCCAGAGAGGAAATGCTTACCGTGTGATCCAGAGAGGAAATGCTTACCGTGTGATCCAGAGAGGAAATGCTTACCGTGTGATCCAGAGAGGAAATGCTTACCGTGTGATCCAGAGAGGAAATGCTTACCGTGTGATCCAGAGAGGAAATGCTTGCCGTGTGATCCAGAGAGGAAATGCTTGCCGTGTGATCCAGAGAGGAAATGCTTACCGTGTGATCCAGAGAGGAAATGCTTGCCGTGTGATCCAGAGAGGAAATGCTTGCTGTGTGATCCAGAGAGGAAATGCTTGCCGTGTCTTGGGCACGCAGCCGACCGCTGCAAAGCTGGATGAGGTCTTAGAACATTGATAGCTATATACTGTATGTTTGTTTTCTGTAAACTGTAACACAATACAATAAAATAAATTATATTGTATAAAATAATAAAAAAAGTAGGGGTGCCAGAAGAAAAATGCTCAAGTGTTCAATGAGAAGCTACAAGGTCGTCTCTGAATGTCCTTTATTCTCTTCTCCGAGGCTATGGGTCCAAGCAATTCCACCAGAGGTGGTTCCCATAAATATATGTCATTAAACACAACAGCATTGTGACTTATTAATTTTATTTTGGATATTTTTCATTCTATGCAAATATCTTTTACCATCTGGAGGGTGAAGATCACCCTCCAGATCACTTAATCTTTCCATTGTTATTGTTTCAAGTTTGGTCAGCAATGTGACATTTTGACGAGTACACTGTTGCACTGACACAACTGTAATGAGGTTACAAGGTGGTTTGTTGTTCTCTCTCTCTCTCTCTCTCTCTCTCTCTCTCTCTCTCTCTCTCTCTCTCTCTCTCTCTCTCTCTCTCTCT
>NC_091170.1:40841401-40857160 GCF_040958095.1 Procambarus clarkii | reverse complement strand
ACCACCCACCACCATACAGTCTCCACTCCCTACCATACTGTCTCCACCCCCCCCACCACCACCACCATACAGTCTCCACCCCCCCCCCCCCCACCACCACCACCACCACCACCATACAGTCTCCACCCCCTACCATACTGTCTCCACCCCCCCCCCACCCCCCATCACCATTCAGTCTCCTCCCCAATGTTCAGTGTCAGAGCTGTAACTAGATGTAATAAAGAAGGTATAGGACAGTGGCGGAGGTGAGAGCCGCACACAGAATCAATCGTAGACATAATTGACGCTAAAGTGGTAAAGGAAGCTCTTAATTGTTAGTCGACCGCTAGTAGAGAGAGCCGGGAGCCGAAAGCTGAAGCTCGGCCGGCACATCAACAGCGAAGTGAGTGTGCAGACTTGCAAACCGCTCTGCTGACTTAATAAGCAGGATCTGCTTATGTTGACAGAGTCCCATCTGATGTAAACTGTATCCTCGCCCCCCCCCCCCTTCTTGTATAACAATCCCTTGCTGTTGTACTCTACAGTGGCAGCTGTAGAGTACAGCTACATTGAACCCTTCGTTCAATCCCCGACCGTCCAAGTGGTTGGGCCCTCCATTCCTTTCCTCTGTCCCATCCCAAATCCTTATTAAACAAATATCTAAAGAAAATCTCACCGATCTTACAAATTCATAAAGAGCTGAAAGTAGTAGCATTAATTACTATGATAAATATCGTGAGGAAGCATTCACATATGGGACTAATGGAGCAGGAACTCGGCAATGTGATGTTATAGTGGCCAGAATACGCCTGGGATATAGACGTATCTGGCAGCTTTCTCAACACCCAAATGTCCAGTACACATGTGTCAACTTTGTGCAAGAGAAAACATGCACTCTCTTGAACATTATATTGTAGAATGTCCCATATTGATTGACTTTCGCCCTCCTGGGCTGAGGTATGCTGAACTCTGTAACTACTATATGAGTACTGGAACGCTTGATATATTGGACTTGTACCCAAGATTGACCATGTAATGTATCAATTATACAATGTATGTGATGTAACTATATAACCTGAGCTTGTAAAGCATCTTAATCACTTTCAGTGGTCAAGTGCTTAATAACACACTAGTTTCTCTGTCAGCTATCTTACTCTCTCAGAGTAGGAGAGCCATAAATGTATGTGTATGTATGTATGTGTATGTATGTATATGTGTGTGTATGTGTGTGTATATATATATATATATATATATATATATATATATATATATATATATATATATATATATATATATATATATATATATATAATATATATATATATGATATGTTTGCGTATAAAGTGTATGTGGAAGCTGATCAGAATTACATTTCACCTTTTGTAAATACACATTAATGACACTATGTAAAAGACACATCAAAAACTTTATGTAGGGCAGACATAACTCTGTGTATTTATGTATTTATGTCTGTAGGTTAGATTAGCATTTTAAAAGCACTGAATCACCTTCTGTGGTTGAGTGTTCAATAAACCCTTGAACTATATGTTTAACACATCTCTAACCCTCTCCATGGAGGACAGAAGAAAATGTATACATTCTAGTTAGGATTATAAATGTGTGGCCACGTCTGTGGTAAAAATAATAATAATAATAATAATAATAATAATAATAATAATAATAAAAAGTGCTATATAGTCGTAATGGCTTAGCGCTTTCTCTTGACAATTGCCGTCCTCCCTCCCTCCCTCTGGACTTGATTTCTTTTTATTAACATATTAGGTACATCTGCATTAGTGCAGCTACCCTAGACTATATGAAGTGGAGTACAGTGTGTCAAAAAAAGCTAACTAGGTGATGCTAAAAAATCCCCATCACATGTTGCATTGGGAACAGGTGCAGGCAGTAAGTTTCCGTCTCTTTCTCATCTCTCTCTCCCCGGCCCGTCGCTGGCGTGTGACTTTATCTTCAAGATAAACCCGTTTGAATGAATGAGTTTGAATGCACCCTGAATGCCCCTGTTACCTAGCAGTAAATAGGTACCTGGGAGTTAGTCAGCTGTCACGGGCTGCTTCCTGGGGGTGGAGGCCTGGTCGAGGACCGGGCCGCGGGAACACTAAAGCCCCGAAATCATCTCAAGATAACCTCAATTTCTGGCCGAGTTTCGATTGCTGAAGATGTCCATCGGCGCTGCCTTTTTCAGCACCCGTGGAGCCGTGTATAGGCGTCCACTGGACGCCTATACACGGCTCCATGTACTCCGCTACTAACCGCTAAAGTCCAATACGTACTCCGCTACCCTTTGCTAAAGTCCAATGGGTTCTCCGCTACCCTTTGCTAAAGTCCAATGGGTTCTCCGCTACCCTTTGCTAAAGTTCAATGGGTTCTCCGCTACCCTTCGCTAAAGTTCAATGCGTACTGCACCAAGTCCAATAGCTCAGGTAACGTCCGCTAGTTTCCGAAGGGTCCGTCAAGCCCACCGAGGCCTGTAAGAGTCCATAACAGCTCCACTATTTGTCGCTATATTCGACAACCGCTCGACTTAGCAATTTGCGGCGTTGTAGAAGACACCAGACTGGCGATTCTAAGTCAGTGTTTAATTGTAGCAGAGGCGTATAGTCGGGTAGTTAGAGCTCTTGAAGCGGGTAGTCACAGCTCTTGAAGCGGGTAGTCACAGCTCTTGAAGCGGGTAGTCAGAGCTCTTGAAGCGGGTAGTCACAGCTCTTGAAGCGGGTAGTCAGAGCTCTTGAAGCGGGTAGTCAGAGCTCTTGAAGCGGGTAGTCAGAGCTCTTGAAGCGGGTAGTCAGAGCTCTTGAAGCGGGTAGTCAGAGCTCTTGAAGCGGGTAGTCAGAGCTCTTGAAGCGGGTAGTCAGAGCTCTTGAAGCGGGTAGTCAGAGCTCTTGAAGCGGGTAGTCAGAGCTCTTGAAGCGGGTAGTCACAGCTCTTGAAGCGGGTAGTCAGAGCTCTTGAAGCGGGTAGTCAAAGTAGTAAAGACGGATACTTATATGTGGTAGATGCAGTAGTCAAATTTCCAGGAGGCTGGGCACACTTAAATTTACCCCCCCCCCTCTCTGCCAATTCCATCCACTCCCCCACCCCCACCCCAAAAAAAAAAATTTGCCTGTCTTTCGTTCTTGAGGCTATCTTTCTCACAAGTTAACTTAGTTTAGGTCAACGATCGTTTAACGTACTCGTTACCACCACCGTGCCATTGCCACTATAATATTTGTGTCGTAGGGCCACCACCTCGCCTAGTCGAAAAATAAAAAAAAAATAAAAAAAATAGATAGTCACGCAGTCTGCGGGCATTATAGAATCAAAATAAAATCTTACCCGAATTTATTGACAATGATATTTGTATTTGTAGCAAACACAGTCTATTTTGTGAGTCAAGTTCCAACTTCAAGTCGACATTTCTCCCAAAATATGGCGTCATATGCGTGAATATGGTTTCCCAGGACGCCGTGTTATCTAATTTGTGATCATCATATGGAGTAAATTCAGGTTCATTGTGGTTTATTTACAAGTCGACTTGTCATGTAACTGCCTCCATATTACATAGAGAATTTGTTTGTATCGAAATGAATTCCTCGTGACTGTATTCACGAGAATGATAATAGTTTTAGGTCAGAATTGCCGAAGCTCAATACAAACCAACTGGGAACAAAAATTATGCTACGGTTTTTTTTTTTTAGGGGGGTGAAGTAATGTTATCATTTGTGACGGTTTGACTTGAGTAACGTGTTGGTTATTTGACGTCGTGATTGACGTGTTGGTTATTTGACGTCGTGATTGACGTGTTGGTTATTTGACGTCGTGATCGACGTGTTGGTTATTTGACGTCGTGATTGACGTGTTGGTTATTTGACGTCGTGATTGACGTGTTGGTTATTTGACGTCGTGATCGACGTGTTGGTTATTTGACGTCGTGATTGACGTGTTGGTTATTTGACGTCGTGATTGACGTGTTGGTTATTTGACGTCGTGATTGACGTGTTGGTTATTTGACGTTGTGATTGACGTGTTGGTTATTTGACGTCGTGAGTGACGTGCTGGTCATTTGACGTGAGTGACGTACTGACCACTTGACGTCGTGACACAGGGTCTGTGCCCCCTACGTCGTTATAAACCACTGTGTTGACTCATCAGTACGTCAGAGCCTGTGGCTCCTCTTGGCGGGGAGGAAAAAGCTGTATGGTGGGGACAAGATTACGAAGAGAAAGAATAGCCAGTAGAACAAGACCGAAAGGAGGAAGAGGAGGAGAAGCAGATTTTGTTAGAAGGAAAATAGACGAAGAGGAGCAGATAGGAATAGAACGACAATGAATAGAAAAGACGAGAATTACATAGGTGAGAAAGAGAACAAAGGGAAATGGTGGAGATGAGAGACAGGAAGAAAAGGGTGAAGTATAGAAAGGAGGAGGAGGAGGAGTTGAAGGGAGTTTGAAGATTAGGAGAACGTATAGTTGAGATGGAGTGGTGGTGAGGGGGGGGAGGAGGGGTGGATGACAGTGAAGATTGATCGATCAATAATTTATCTAGCAACATAACGAGGTCAGTGGCGCCCTACGAACGCAATATTGATCCAGCCTTCAGATGAACACAATATTGATCCGAACAGAGCTGAGCTGTGTAGCCTAGCACAACCACAGGACCTGTCCTCCCCACCCTCCCCCTCACCCTGAACGATGGAACACTCTCAGTAAGTCTTGTCCTTGTCTCGGTAAGTCTTGTCTCAGTAAGTCTAAGAACCTTCTGAGGTTCCTTGTCCCCATGGCTGTAAGGGAGATTCACAGCGCCACACTCAACTACTGATGAGTGTTCCACCAACACAGGAAGATGGTGTGGTAAGGAGGGAGACAGAGGAGGAGCAGAAGATAGAGAAGGAGAAAATGGAAGAGAAAGAGAGGAAGAGGTGGAGGATAGA
Organism: Procambarus clarkii; assembly: GCF_040958095.1. NCBI lineage: Eukaryota > Metazoa > Arthropoda > Malacostraca > Decapoda > Cambaridae > Procambarus > Procambarus clarkii. The sequence continues at coordinate 40,852,254 of NC_091170.1, read as the reverse complement.
CAAGTGTGGGGAAGGGGGGGAGGGTGGAAAGTCCCCCCTACAGTTACTTGCCCATAATGACCCCACCTCTCACCCCAGCTATAAACAAATGAATGCACAGCTTAACACACACACACAGCTTAGGTGGACACTAATGAGGAAAAGGAAGTGTGATTTTTGTTGTGTTTTTATCAAGCCAGAGAGGTGGGTAGAGGAGGCCAGCCCGGGATGCACCATTTTTTCTTCGCCAAGAAAGGGGGGAATGAAGATGAGTGGGAGAAAAATGCGAGAATATGAGGTGGGGGGAGGGGAATAAAGAGTAGGCAAATATGTGGTGGCATGATAAACTTCTTGGAAGATTTAATGGAAAAACTTGAGGGGGGGGGGTGGTAGGTAGAAGAAGGCAAGAAGTAGGGGAAGTGAAGAGAAGGGGAAAGTGTCATAGATAAGGAAAAATTGTAAGGAAAGGGGTATGGGAGGGGGGGAGGGAAGAAAAGAAAGAATAGCCAAATTCCTTGACCCATTTTCAACAATGAAGGTGCAGGCAGCAATTGCTTTTAACTGTGTCATTAGTAGAACTTTTTCCGTGGATTTTTTTATGCATGTGAGGGCAAGGGGGGAGGGGAGGTGTCACCTCGTTTAAGGGACAGAAGCGTCGCCTGGCCTAACTACCATGCAGGGAAGCATACACACACACACACACACACACACACACACACACACACACGCACACACACACACACACACACAGTCAACTGTGTTAGTCTGCAAGAAAAACGGCAGAGATGCAGATTGTATTTGCGAGTGAGTGCTTATGTGCAGTTGTTCGTGTGTGCGCACGCTCGTGTGTGTGTGTGTGTGCTCACCTATTTGTGTCTGCAGGATCGAGCATTGACTCTTGGATCCCGCCTTTCGAACATCGGTTGTTTACAGCAATGACTCCTGACCTATTTCCCTATCATACCTAGTTTTATGATTATGAATAGAATTTGCTTCCACAACCTGCTCCTTAAGTGCATTCCATTTTCCCACTACTCTCACACTAAAAGAAATCTTCCTAACGTCTCTGTGACTTATATGAATTTCCAGCTTCCACCCATGTTCCCTCGTTCAGTTACTATTTCCTGTGAACATTTCGTCCATGTCCACTCTGTCAATCCCCCTGAGTATTTTATACGTTCCTATCATATCCTCCCTCTCCCTTCTTCTGTCTAGTGTCGTAAGACACAGTTCCCTCAGGCGCTCTTCATACCCCATCTTCTCTGTCCTGTCTTATCCTCATTATTTTATCATAGAATTCCAAAAGGTTTGTTAGGCAAGATTCCCCTTTCCAGAACCCTTGTTGATGTTTGTGTACACACCTGACCTTCTCCAGGTGTGCAACTCCGTGTGTGTGTGTGTGTGTGTGTGTGTGTGTGTGTGTGTGTGTGTGCGTGTGCGTGTGCGTGTGTGTGTGTGTGTGTGTGTGTGTGTGTGTGTGCGTGTGCGTGTGCGTGTGTGTGTGTGTGTGTGTATGTGTGTGTGTGTGTGTGTGTGTGCGTGTGCGTGTGTGCGTGTGTGTGTGTGTGTGTGTGCGTGCGTGTGCGTGTGCGTGTGCGTGTGTGTGTATGCGCGTGCGCGCGCGCGCTTACCTATTTATATATATTTAACTTGTACCTGCAGGATCGACCTAGAGCTCTTCAACGACCTTCTACATATCTACTATACCATATAACTTACTCGCACCCCCCCCCCCCTCTCTCTCTCTCTCTCTCTCTCTCTCTCTCTCTCTCTCTCTCTCTCTCTCTCTCTCTCTCTCTCTCTCTCTCTCTCTCTCTCTCTCTCTCTCTCTCTCTCTCTCTCTCTCTCTCTTTTCCTACCCCCAACCCACGTCGTACTGGGATCAGTCTTGTTACAAAGTTTTGCACTTTATCAATTTGGTTTGTGTGTCCTTCTTGAAGTGGAGAACACCTTGCTTTCGCTGCATACACTAGGACTGGTCTCACGCTAGTGTCGTACTGTTCTCAGGGCCTCGTTATTAAAGTTCCTGAAGGCTCTTCTCGTCAGGTTCACTCTACTGAGGTTATCCTCTGAAATCTAAGAAGCTCGGGGGAGGGAAGGAGGGAGAGAGGGAAGTGTATGGAGGGAAGGAGGAACAAGATAAAAGAAAAGATGGGATGGATTATCATGAAAAATAAGATAAATGTAAGTAAGATGCAAGAAATGAAAAATTATGCTGTCAGCTGTGAGTTGATTGTGTGGTGGGGGGGGGGGGGGGTGAAGGGATGTGGTTGGGCGGCTGTGGAAAAGAGAGGTGGATGGGGGAGGGGGGGAGTGGAATGGGATTGGTTACTGGTGAGGGGGAGTGAGTGAGGGAGGGGACTTCTGGTGGGGGGGGGGGGTGCGATAATAGTGGGTGGTGAGGCTTCAGAATTAAGATACCAGTGTCCAAACGCATGTGTTTGATTTTGTGTGTGTGTGAGTGCGCGCGCGCGTGTGTGTGTGTGTGTGTGTGTGTGTGTGTGTGTGTGTGTGTGGTAGTATATTCGTCAAGGTTTCGTGTGGTGTGTGTAACCTCTTGTGTGGTGCGTACTGTTGACACCGTAGCGATTGTGCTGACCAGCATGGTAACTGTGAGACTGCCCCCTCCCCCCCCCCCCCAGTCATGTTGCACGCACAGCCATGAAGACGCATGCGCATGCAAGGTGATAACTGGGGCATATAATAGGCTGCCCCGTCATTACTGACCACCCTCCAGGGGGGGTAGAAATAGCCTAAGCTACTCTATCCCTTTGAGATGATCTTTTTCTTGTCTCAATAAACATACTTGAACTTGAGCCGCCCTCCACTCGCATGCACGCGCGCATGAGCAATCCGGGATTGACACGAGGTACAAGATTAAAAGTAACTGGCTTCTGGGACGGGGGCACCAGAGCTGGAACTCAACCCTGGGATGTAGAGTTCATGCAACATAGGCTAGTGCACAACCCAGTGTCAGTGTTGTCAAGAGGGCAAGAGGGGGGGAAGCTGCAAGCTAAGGAAGGAAGCCAACATTAGATCTATCATAAATCTTAACGAGGACTCCTTAAAGACCGTTTATTCTACGCATGTCAGACTAATTCGGAAATATGCAGCGGCATTGTGAAGGTTCATTATCTCGTCAAACAGAAAAGTTAAAAAAGACCAAGATAAGAATGCCACCATACAAGCACCAGAGTCAAGGGAGTTACAAGGAATGACTAAGGGAATTAATTAAGCACCACACTACTGGAAGAGAGAAAAGTGAGAGACATGACCACGACACACAAAATACTCTGGGGTATTGATGGTAAATAAGGACAGGCTATTGATAATGGGTGTAAACAATTAAGTAAATGCAGAGTGAAACTACTCGAATAATACACAGGGATATTATAGATAATTTATTTGGTGTTAAAGACTTGGAAAGCAACTAAGAAGATTAAGAAACTGGATCCAAGAACTGAAGCTTAACCCTCAGTGATTAGTCGAGGCTAGGAACACCTGTCAATCACAGCAAGGCAGGTATGCTTCTTTAGGACTGTGATTGGCGGGTGCGACCTTTCGGGAGACAAGTAACAGCCAATAACGACGCCGCTCCATCCAAATTCCATTTTTGTGATTGGATGACGGTCCAGAGAGTAGAGATTACGTCACAGCATCATCGCTGAGATGAGAGAAGGCCAGGGGCCAGATTCACGAAGCAGTTACGCAAGCACTTACGAACGTGTACATCTTTCCTCAATCTTTGACGGCTTTGGTTACATTTATTAAACAGTTTACAATCATGAAAACTTCCCAATCAACTGTTGTTATTGTTATAAACAGCCTCCTGGTGCTTCCGAGCTCATTAACTGTTTAATAATTGTAAACAAAGCCGCCAAAGACTGAGAAAAGATGTACAGGTTCGTAAGTGCTTTCATAAGTGCTTTCGTGAATCTGGCCCCAGATGAGGCGAAGCTGGATCCGCCTCACCATAAGAATCCGGAGTCTCATGGACAACAAGTGTGGTTGACACCTGTCACGTTGACACACTGGAACTGCACGTGACAGCAACACTTCCTCATGACAGCTACGCTCCGGCGTGATAGCTACGCTCCGGCGTGACAGCAACACTTCCTCATGACAGCTACGCTCCGGCGTGATAGCTACGCTCCGGCGTGACAGCAACACTTCCTCATGACAGCTACGCTCCGGCGTGACAGCTACGCTCCGGCGTGACAGCAACACTTCCTCATGACAGCTACGCTCCGGCGTGACAGCTACGCTCCGGCGTGACAGCTACGCTCCGGCGTGACAGCTACGCTCCGGCGTGACAGCTACGCTCCGGCGTGACAGCTACACTCCGACTAAGGAGAAAGAAGAGTGTATACCTCTTTGGCACAAGACTTGTTATTTTCAAAGTGACCATTAAGATTAAGCTTAGCCGTGATAAAGCTTAGCTCATAGGGACCGTCAAGTGAACATATTGACGTCGAGAACATCGTCGACATGACGTTCTCTCCCGTCGGTAAGCAGGAACGCGGTGTTGGCAACCGCGGGTTATCCCACAGGAGTAGTCTTAGGAGGCAGCTAGTTTGTTGTGCACCCCATGCTCGTCCCGTGAGCGGTAGCGCAAAAAAGAATTACAGAGGACACAAAAGGTGTTTATCACACCTCAATGAAGATTATTACATTGACAATTACACTTATTCTGCACCATTTATAATGATAATGTCAGCTAGTTGCACATATTTTTTTCATTACAATGTCTATGCATTTTCTATTTCATCATTATAAATTGGTGGTAGTTCTTTCCGCTAATATATATCTATTTCTTTACACGGGGTGGGGGGGGGGAAGGAGGGGGGTTACAGGATTATAGAAAAGGTGGTGTTTATAAGTATTAAGTCTTCATACTACACCACTTGTTTCTTAATCACATATTCATTAACATATATATTCATATGACATTACTCTACTGAAAGTGAAACATGGATATTGCATCTTATAAACCAGATACAAATGTAAACATTTGTATCTTATTACAAATAAATTTGTAATAAGATGGTTTGCCATTCCATGCAGAGTTTAGGTTTATCTCTAAATGGTTCAATTTTTTGTTGTTTCAGGCTAAGATACATTGTTCGAGTGTGTGTCCCTGTCTTTGTCCACACACTTTACACTTTACTTCATCTAGATCCCTGTACAAGCCAACTCCCATAGACGGCACCGCTCCTGTGCCAGGTAAGTCCACTACGGGCTCATCATAGCCCGTGCTATTTGCCCCGCTCCTGTGCCAGGTAAGTTTCGGGCTCACCACCTAGGCACCAGGGGGCCTCGTAGCCTGGTGGATAGCGCGCAGGACTCGTAATTCTGTGGCGCGGGTTCGATTCCCGCACGAGGCAGAAACAAATGGGCAAAGTTTCTTTCACCCTGAATGCCCCTGTTACCTAGCAGTAAATAGGTACCTGGGAGCTAGTCAGCTGTCACGGGCTGCTTCCTGGGGGGTGGAGGCCTGGTCGAGGACCGCGCCGCGGGGACACTAAAGCCCCGAAATCATCTCAAGATAACCTCAAGATAACCATAGCCCGTGCTACTTGGAACTTGTTCTGAGTAGCTGAATCTATAACAACAAGCCAACTTCCAGAGATACTTGTAGCCAAGTGGTATTCGAGCTGTGACAACGTCTGTTAGTCTGCTGATGTTTTTACTTGCCCCACACACACACGTTTGGCTTGACACATTTCATTGTGATGTAAACGTTCATTTGGTCGTGCAGGGATATTCCTACGCAGGCTCCTATACGCCTCTGGCTGACCCACTAGATGAACAATTGATCTGCTAGTTCCTGTTTACACAATTACATACTGAGAGTTTACTGTAGCTCTGGGTTATGACTAATACTACAGTAGTTGGTGGTTCAGCAAGAAATTGTGGTGAATAAACTTGAAGGAGGTTGCCAAGCTTCAAGCCCAACACCACACCATCTTCCTATAGAGGGAGGGAATTATCAGGGGAAGAAAGCGCCAAGCCATTACGACTATACAGCACTGGGAATGGATCAGGATAAAGATTTGGGATGGGACGAGGGGGGGGAGTGGTGAAGGAATGGTGCCCAACCACTTGGACGTTCGGGGATTGAACGTCGACCTGCATGACGCTCTACCGTCCACCCAAAGTGGGAGGACATCTTCCTACAGAGCAGCGAGGTATTATTGATGCATTAAGTGTAGCATATTGACTAACAGAGAAAACATTAAATAAACCCACCGACGTTTCCAGAGTAAAAAAATAAATAAAATGAGAATCAACCATCAATTTTAGTGGCATAGATAATGTGTGAGTTATTATGGAGTTCATAATAAATTCACATTCCGCGTGACTAGGCTAATGTTGAATTGGTGTTTTATATTTAGTATTACAGCCAGCCAAATTTTCATTATTGATCTAATTGTGTTTATTACGACATTAAGTGACGGTTGTGACATATTTACCTGGTAATGGATAATATTTGCCAGCCGACAAGGAGTGAGCCCGGGTGAGATTGACTGTTATTGTTATTGAAGGTTTATGCTCGTATTTTGTGGCCAGAGGCAGCGTGGGGTCGGTGCTAACTATACCTCCTTGATCTTGATTGACATCTTGTGTGTGTGTGTGTGTGTGTGTGGGGGGGGGGGGGGGGAATACCACTGTGTTCACTGTTGACCAAGGAGTGATAGCGTAAGGACATGCTGTACACTACGATATGTGTACAAACATAATAGTTTGTGTTGTTGTTGTGGTAGTTAACTTCTGTTGCAGCAGAAATATTTCTCTGTAGTTTTATTCAGTAAATCAGAAAGCGGCCAACATGTTACGGATTAGTTGTCAGTTAATCCTCCCCCCGGGTTGTGTCACGGGGAACGAGTTAGTGGCTATCTTGTGTGTGGTGTTGGGTAAGTATATGACATGTATTTACCTACTAAGCTGTTAATCATGCCCAGAATGCGGTTACCTTGCGGTGATTCCGAGGGTGAACGTCCCCGTCTCTGATCAGGTCCCCCTGATAGTCAACCAGAAATGGTCAAACCCCCAGGTACCTATTTACATATCTACTTGAACAGGTACATGAGGCGAAAGGAAACGCTGCCAATTTATTTCTGCTCTGATTCGGAATGTGAACCTGAAACTTACGGCTGAGAAACGAAGTCGTGCATCGCTTGACCACGGAGCCCTGTGTGTGTGTACTCACTTATTTGTACTGGCGGGGGTTGAGCTCTGGCTCTTTGGTCCCGCCTCTCAACTGTCAATCGATTAATGTACAGGTTCCTGAGCCTATCGGGCTCTATCATATCTACACTTGAAACTGTGTATGGAGTCAGCCTCCACCACATCACTTCCTAATGCATTCCATTTGTCTACTACTCTGACACTGAAAAAATTCTTTCTAACGTCTCTATGGCTCATTTGGGCACTCAATTTCCACATGTGTCCCCTATTGCATGTGCCCCTTGTGTTAAATAGTCTGTCTTTATCTACCCTATCAATTCCTCTGAGAATCTTGTATGTGGTGTTCATTTTTTAAATTTAAATTTTGCCCCGAGGGGCGAGTTTATTGGGCAGCGCCACTCATCTTGTGAGTGAACATACCGCCATAGCAGAATGTACAACACTCCCCAATAGGAAGAAAACCCGCTGGGTTGTTCATCCTGTCACTTGTACCCAGACACAGCTGGGACTTGCTTAACTGTCTCAAGTGAACAGCTCCTCAAACAAGAAGATTAACATTTATCAACCCTTAAAAGCTTACGTTATCTTGCGGGTGCAAAATGGGGAAATCTTTTAAGAACAGCATCAATATTTGACAAATTGTGTTTTCCTAACTCAAACAATGTGGGGTTTATTATTCTACAGTTATTCCTAATGTCTCTCAGGTGTTCACATTCACGTAGATAGTGGTCAAGGCGGTGTCCATCACTCTCACCACAGATTCTGCAACTTCGCTGATCAACTGTTGTTTCCATTCCAAATCTCCATGGATATTTGTATCCAAGACGGATTCTCGCTATTACTGATTCTCTCCCTCGTCGTCCTCCTCTTCGGCCATACTGATTGGGATTGCCAGCTGCAACCATGTTGTACCATCGTACAGATTCACTGGTTTGTGCTTCTATCCTCCTTTCCTCAGTTACCTTGTCACGGTGATGTTGCCTGACAATACCTCTAATTTGTAGTTGAGTCTTGGGTATGAAGTATTCAATATGGTCTCCTTCAGCGCCTTCAGCAGCCAGCACATCTGCTCGTTCATTCCCACATATTCCAACATGGGAGGGGATCCACAGAAACTTGATGACTCTTCCCTGATTGGTAAGTACTCTCACAGCTCTCTTGATTTCAGCGACTATTGCAAGATTTTCTGCCTGATTTTTACTTAGGCTTTGCAGTGCTGCTTTTGAATCGGTGCAAATCACTGCACCATTAGTGTTCCGTTCAAGAAACCTTAACGCCATAACAATGGCAGTTAGCTCTGCTTGCGTTGAAGAGGCATAGTTCTCAATACGTGCTTTTTCTTCATTTCTGCGTTGGAAGGTATTATCCTTGATTACCGTGTATGCTGCACCAGCCCTGCCATTGATAGGATTAGATGACCCGTCAGTGTAGATTTGATCTAGTTCATCTCCGGCTTCTTGATAAATTTCCTCGAGATACTTGTGCCTCATTTCTTGTGGTATCATGTTGGATTTTTTCATTGCCATTTCATTGATGATGATCTTGCATGAGTCATCCACCCAGGGAGGTAACCTCTCTACAGGCAGGAGCTCACGGGCTTGCTCAAGCAGGTGAAGCTCTTCAAGGTAGCAGACTGCTCTGTGATGCCATTTTTTGCTTCTCCTGTTTCCCCCTGAAAGTAGCACAGAGCTCAGTTTTTTCTTGGCAATATCATTGTAATGGGGATCTCTGGCTATCCTAATTGCAAGCTTAGCATTCAGCTCCTGAATTCTGCTTTTAACACTGGGAAGGGACAACTCCTCTCGTAGATTAGACGTTTTGGCAGTTCTTGGAACTCCAAGAATGATTGTCATGGCTTCATTTTGAATGCTTTCAAGCCTTTTCATATCGCTTTGGGAGTAGGTGCACAGTACTGGTGCGGCATAGTCTATGACGGAGCTCCCCCTCTAACTTTAATGTCTCCCAATGACGTGAGGTTTAATTCCCGTAGTCTCTCCTCGTAGCTCATACCTCTCAGCTCGGGTACTAGTCTGTTGGCAAACCGTTGAACCTTTTCCAGTTTAGTCTTATGCTTGACTAGATATGGACTCCATGCTGGGGCTGCATACTCCAGGATTTGTCTGGAGTAATCTGGTGTTGGGATACGCAGTTAACACCGAGAGGTGAACAAATCCACAAGGGCCGTGATAAGGTTTCGAACCTACACGCGGGATGTTTCCAGATGCGCCTTAGTCAACTGTGCCAAGACATGGTTAAATTTGATTCATCACACTATTGTGATTTCTGTGTGTACCGGGAGGTGTGTAAATATATATATATATATATATATATATATATATATATATATATATATATATATATATATATATATATATATATATATATATATATAAAATATAGTGAGGGTACCACCTCTGGTGCCAATGTGGGGACCCATAGCCTCGGAGAAGAAAATAAAAAGTATTCAGAGGAGACCTTGTGGTTTCTCACTGAACACTAATATTATCTTGTCCTACCACCCCCATTCTTTTGTATGTACACACACATATATATATATATATATATATATATATATATATATATATATATATATATATATATATATATGTCGTACCTAGTAGCCAGAACGCACTTCTCAGCTTACTATGCAAGGCCCGATTTGCCTAATAAGCCAAGTTTTCATGAATTAATTGTTTTTCGACTACCTAACCTACCTAACCTAACTTTTTCGGCTACCTAACCTAACCTATAAAGATAGGTTAGGTTAGGTAGGCTTGGTTAGGTTCGGTCATATATCTACGTTAATTTTAACTCCAATAAAAAAAAATTGACCTCATACATAATGAAATGCGTAGCTTTATCATTTCATAAGAAAAAAATTAGAGAAAATATATTAATTCAGGAAAACTTGGCTTATTAGGCAAATCGGGCCATGCAAAGTAGGCTGAAAAGTGCGTTCTGGCTACTAGGTACGACATTATATATATATATATATATATATATATATATATATATATATATATATAATATATATATATATATATGCATATATATATATATATATATATATATATATATATATATATATATATATATATATATATATATATATATATATATATATATATATAATATAAGGCAGAATGCGGTTTAGGGCAGAGGTATATATATACTCCTTGATTGATCAGTAGACTAGACGTTAGTTCACAATTAGGGGAAAAGGTCACGGGTTCGATTCCTGCGACTGGACCGAGACATTTGGACACGTTTCCTTTTCCCCTAATGCCTCTTCACCTAGCAGTAAACAGCCACCTAGGAATTCGACAGTGGTGCTGGGATTGCTGCCTGGGTTCGAGTAATTGGCCGGGTTGAGGGTGGGGGGGGGGGGGGGGAGGAGGCAAACACCTACATAAACCTAACAAGTTTAACCCTAACACCACCATCTGGTGGACATATTCCGTTTTAACACATTAGTATCTTTTTCAGAAGCTGTGGCTAAACTACTTTTTTTCATATAAGCTGTGGCTAAACAACTTTTTTTGTTTGAGAAGCTATGGCTAAACTTTTTTTTTATATAAGCTGTGGGTAAACAATTTTTTTTAAATAAGCTGTGGCTAAACAACTTTTTTTCATATAAGCTGTGGCTAAACAACTTTTTTTTCATATAAGCTGTGGGTAAGCAGGCT
>NC_091170.1:40839075-40840901 GCF_040958095.1 Procambarus clarkii | reverse complement strand
AAACGGTCCAGTCCACCCCACATTTCCTTGGAAGGAAATGTGTTGAGCTCTGTTTCACTCTGCACAAACAAGAAAAGCATACTCCCATCACAAGCGGGGAGCAAATGAAGAACTACAAACTAATGGATTAACACTTGAATGGGTTGACCACTATCGATACCTTCACGTCACTGTCGGCTCTAACAAGGGGAAGAAAGAGGAGCTCAACCAACTCATAGGAACATGCAAAAGTCGACTCAGGGCACTGAAAGCTATGACCTGGAATGGACATGGGGTCTCTATTGCCGTGCTTAAAATGATGTACACAGTCTATGTGCGCTCTGTCATAGACTATGCCGCACCAGATTTAGCTTTGTAGAGAGGTTACCTCCCTGGGAGGATGACCCATGCAGGATTATCATCAATGAAATGGCAACGAAAAAATCCAACATGATACCACAAGAAATGAGGCACAAGTATCTCGAGAAAATTTATAAAGAAGCCGGAAATGAAAAGGTTCAAATCTACACTGATGGGTCATATAATCCTGTCAATGGTAGAGCTGGTGCAGCATACATTGTAAATAAGGATAATGTTTTTCAACGCAGAAATGAAGAAAAAAGCGCGTATTGAGAACTGTGCTTTTTCAACGCAAGCAGAGCTAACTGCCATTGTTATGGCGTTAAGATTCCTTGAACGAAACACTAATAGTGCAGTGATCTGCACCGATTCAAAAGCAGCACTGCAAAGCCTAAGTAAAAATCGGGCAGAAAATCTTGCAATAGTCGCTGAAATTAAGAGAGCTGTGAGAGCACTTACCAACCAGGGAAGAGTCATCAAGTTTCTGTGGATCCCCTCCCATGTTGGAATATGTGGGAATGAACGAGCAGATGTGCTGGCTGCTGAAGGAGACCATATTGAATACTTCATACTCAAGACTTCTACAAATTAGAGGTATTGTCAGGCAACATCACCGTGACAAGGTATCTGAGGAAAGGAGGATAGTAGCACAAACCAGCGAATCTGTACGATGGTACAACATGATTCCAGCTGGCAGTCCCAATCATTTTGGACGAAGAGTAGGTGACCGCGGGAGAGAATCTGTAATATCGAGAATCCGTCTTGGATATAAATATCCATGGAGATTCGGAACGGAAACAACAGTTGATCAGCGGAGTTGCAAAATCTGTAATGAGAATGATGGACACCGCTTTGGCCACAATCTACGCGAGTGTGAACACCTGAGGGACAATGGAAAAGTGTAGAATAATAAACCCCACATTGTTTGAGTTAGGAAAACACTACTTGTCAAACTGATATTGTTCTTAAAAGATTCCCCCATTTTGTACCCGCAAGAGCAAGATAACGTAAGATTTTAAGGGTTGACAGATGTTAATCTTGTTTGAGGAGCTGTTCACTTGAGACAGTTAAGCAAGTTTCAGCTGTGTCTGGGTACAAGTGACAGGATGAACAAACCAGCGGGTTTTCTTCCTATTGGGGAGTGCTGTACTTGCTGCTATGGTGGTATGACCGCTCACAAGACGAGTGGTGCTGCCCAATATACTCGGCCCCTCAGGACAAAAAAAAAGGGAGGGTGTGAGGTCTCAGACCAACCCGTCCTCTTAAAAATAACGTCACTTTTCGCTCGTATGCGCGCTATGGCCAAATTTGGACGTAATTTAAAATGAAATCGACTCACAAAAGTGACGTACTGTTCCGTTTTCTCGGAAAACGGACTTACTCGGCAAGGTTAAAATAGGATTCTTTCCATTAACGTTTTTCATAACGTTTTGAAACTATGAGAATTTCCTGCCCACCTAACCTATCAGAGGACCCTTAACTTACTG
>NC_091170.1:40681575-40834075 GCF_040958095.1 Procambarus clarkii | reverse complement strand
TTGTCACATTATATCACATAGTGATGCTGGTATGCGAATAGTTTATATTTAGTCTAAACTACATTCGCAGATGGTTCAAAATCCTTGAGATACTCCTAGCGATGGTTGAGCTGAGCTGTGGTGGTGGTGGAGTTTGTTGCACCTACTCACCCCCATCCTCTAGTTTACAGAGTAGCATGTGTAACTGTGTGCCACAAAGATTGACGTACTAAGCAATTAAATAGTACTATTTGGTACTATTCACTTTATTGAGACCGAAAAATATGAAGCAAAAAAAAAAAAAAAAACTTAAATATTCCTGGGCCTAGTATAGCACACATATGTACTATATTAGGCCTCAGAGATCGTGCATTAGGCTTAGGAAGGTTAGGTTGTCTTTACAACATAGAAATTTTTTTCCGGCCTGTCCGAATTCAACAGTACCGATTTGTACTTTCTAATTGCGTTGTTCGTCGGTATATTGAAATTGAAATAAGTTTATTGAGATATAAATACACACAAGGGATGAGGTAGCTCAATCTATACTCATCCCGTTCAGTACATCGTGTTCATATATTTATATATATATATATATATATATATATATATATATATATATATATATATATATATATATATATATATATATATATATATATATATATATACATAATATATATATATATATATACATAATATATATATATATATATATATATATATATACATAATATATATATATATACATATATTATATATATATAGATACATATATAGACACATCACAAACAATGAACATATTACTGAACATTGTGAGTGATAAGCATTCACATCCCTTACTTTACACACACACACACACACACACACACACACACACACACACACACACACACACACACACACACACACACACACACACAGTATATTACCAGACTGTCCCCGGTATATGTAGTATAGTGCTCAGCGCTACTATAAGTACTACCAAAACCAGAGGATGGGCTGCTGGCTCATCCTGGATGATCCGTAGATATGAGGCTCATCTTGTAGGTGGTACAGCTGGTGTAGACTTTATGTTCTCTCAGATCTACGAAGTTTTGTTGAAGTTCTCGGTGCCTCACTGTTCTCAGGCTGCTTATACAGGTTGTTTAATGTTGTAGTCAACGACCCTTCCACCCCCATACGACCCCTACCCCCCATACCACCCACCCTCACCCCCCTATTACGTGACTCATCATGGCTATCATGAGGTCAACATGAGATGGGAGCCACATGGAATGGACTCCGCTACCATCTTCAATGGGTCGACTCCCATAATATGGGTGGTAACCCCATCTTCCACAGTTTATAATACGCACAATAGGTAGGACGTACAGAAATGTACTGTTGTACCGCCAAAACAAACCGTTTGTCTCTCCCGGGGACTGAACCCGGGGTTTCTAATTGTCGAGTCGAGAACGTAGACCAATGGCGATTGACTGCAACGAACGAGGACCAGATTGCTCCCACTTATTAATTTCCTCCGAATAGAGAAACATCCACAGCAACAGAGCCCCAACCACACCAACAGAGCCACACCCACACCAACAGAGCCACACCCACAGAGCCACACCCACACCAACAGAGCCACCCCCACACCAACAGAGCCACCCCCACACCAACAGAGCCACCCCCACACCAACAGAGCCACCCCCACACCAACAGAGCCACACCCACACCAACAGAGCCACACCCACACCAACAGAGCCACACCCACACCAACAGAGCCACACCCACACCAACAGAGCCACCCCCACACCAACAGAGCCACACCCACACCAACAGAGCCACCCCCACACCAACAGAGCCACCCCCACACCAACAGAGCCACACCCACACCAACAGAGCCACACCCACACCAACAGAGCCACACCCACTCCAACAGAGCCACACCCACACCAACAGAGCCACACCCACACCAACAGAGCCACACCCACACCAACAGAGCCACACCCACAGAGCCACACCCACACCAACAGAGCCACCCCCACACCAACAGAGCCACCCCCACACCAACAGAGCCACACCCACAGAGCCACACCCACACCAACAGAGCCACACCCACAACACAACCATGGCTATAATGACCAGAACACATCACAACCCTTCCTTCACCACAACCAAATTCAACAGCAAGGCTGCCCTGGCTTATTTCACTCCCATCAAGATGAACAAACTCGTAACTCCTTAACCCCCCCCCCCAAACCTCCCAATTCTCCCACTAACCCCTCCCGTTCACATTCCTCCTACACCCATGTTAATACCTACCCCCCCCCCCCACCCACCCATCACAGCTACTCCCACGCCTCTCCATCCCTCTCCCACATCCCCCCCCCCTCACCCACTATGCAAATGAGAGGGCAGTGGGGCGTACCCTCTATTACCCTCTCAACGCTAACACACTTTACTTATATATTATATCATGTGGCACAACTTTTTATATACTGCAAGTGGCTTTTACGCGTCTGTTCGCCTCCATATGCCGTCTTGGGCTGCCCGCCTCCACTATCCCTCGCTCTCTCTCTCTGGTCAGTCTCGAGCCTCAGCGCGGCCTCAGCGCGGCCTCTCCTGTCCTTTGTCTTAGTTCTGATGTCCTATTGCCATACCTATCCATGACGTGCTTCTCCCTCTCGTGACATCTATTCACTGATCTCCTCTTCTCACTTTACTAGCTATCTCTATCTGCATGGCTTCTACTACTACTACTACTACCTATCTACCTACCAGACTGTCTCGTTCTTCTGTCTATCCACACCGATATCTATCTACTATCCTCTAGTCATCCACCAATAACCTGTCTCCATTATTAGGCTTAATGCGACCTATTTTTATACCGATTCACACTCCAGCCTCCAGCTACAGGCTCTCCTATTCTCCCTATCCCATAACCTTTACTCTTGCTTATTCTTTTACCTATCCTCCTGATATAGGTATAAATATATATATATATATATATACACACACACATTAGCAAATGCGAACGAGAGCCATTTTGAAATGTCTGGTCAAGACTGATAGACAATTATCATTGTTATATACGGAAAAACAGGTTGACGGATAGACGGACAGACAGAAACAGACAGACACCCCACTCTCACTCACAATTATATACAAACATCTCTGTATATGTGTATGCTCGCCCGCGTCCGTTGGTAAACTCGAATACATAAATAAATGAATATATGTATACCGAATAGATTAATACATAAATAAATATATACACTAATCAGCAAATACATATATGCATACAAACACGCATACATAAATAAAAAACACACAGGAACACACACAGAAAAATACAATCATATATGGAGGGTAAACACTGCCAGCAGGTTTTATCTTGGGATGGGGGGAGGGGTGAGGGAAGGGAAAGGGAGGAGAGGGAAGGGAGGGGGGGAGAGGGATGGGAAGGGGGGTTGATGGGGGACAAGTCGTCTTTAAAATATTGATACGCATATATTGGCCTATAAACAGACGGACGCATGGACAGACGCAGGAAAACGCACAGACGGGCGTAGGACAGATGCGCGGACAGACAGAAGGCCGGACGAACGTACGAATACAAATTGACGGAAGCACGGACGGATACAAGGACGAAACACACTACGGGATGCACGGGCGGACGCACTGACGAACAGACAGACTGACGCAACGGACGCAAATGCGCGTCAACGGACGGACGAGCTAGTGGACGGTTGACAAGGACGAGTGGACGCGTTTGAGGACTCACGGAACAAGAAACTGTAAGAGTAGAATTATGAGGCATTTATGTGAACAATAATAGACGGTTTAGACAGAGGTTGTGCGTCTCCTTAGACAGATGAATGGAGGGTGTGGGGCTGCAGTAGACACATGGGTGTAGAGGGGGCTGCAGTAGACACATGGGTGTAGAGGGGGCTGCAGTAGACACATGGGTGTAGAGGGGGCTGCAGTAGACACATGGGTGTAGAGGGGGCTGCAGTAGACACATGGGTGTAGAGGGGGCTGCAGTAGACACATGGGTGTAGAGGGGGCTGCAGTAGACACATGGGTGTAGAGGGGGCTGCAGTAGACAGATGGGTGTAGAGGGGGCTGCAGTAGACACATGGGTGTAGAGGGGGCTGCAGTAGACACATGGGTGTAGAGGGGGCTGCAGTAGACACACGGGTGTAGAGGGGGCTGCAGTAGACACACGGGTGTAGAGGGGGCTGCAGTAGACACATGGGTGTAGAGGGGGCTGCAGTAGACACATGGGTGTAGAGGGGGCTGCAGTAGACACATGGGTGTAGAGGGGGCTGCAGTAGACACACGGGTGTAGAGGGGGCTGCAGTAGACACATGGGTGTAGAGGGGGCTGCAGTAGACACACGGGTGTAGAGGGGGCTGCAGTAGACACACGGGTGTAGAGGGGGCTGCAGTAGACACATGGGTGTAGAGGGGGCTGCAGTAGACACATGGGTGTAGAGGGGGCTGCAGTAGACACATGGGTGTAGAGGGGGCTGCAGTAGACACACGGGTGTAGAGGGGGCTGCAGTAGACACACGGGTGTAGAGGGGGCTGCAGTAGACACATGGGTGTAGAGGGGGCTGCAGTAGACACATGGGTGTAGAGGGGGCTGCAGTAGACACATGGGTGTAGAGGGGGCTGCAGTAGACACATGGGTGTAGAGGGGGCTGCAGTAGACACATGGGTGTAGAGGGGGCTGCAGTAGACACATGGGTGTAGAGGGGGCTGCAGTAGACACATGGGTGTAGAGGGGGCTGCAGTAGACACATGGGTGTAGAGGGGGCTGCAGTAGACACATGGGTGTAGAGGGGGCTGCAGTAGACACATGGGTGTAGAGGGGGCTGCAGTAGACACATGGGTGTAGAGGGGGCTGCAGTAGACACATGGGTGTAGAGGGGGCTGCAGTAGACACATGGGTGTAGAGGGGGCTGCAGTAGACACATGGGTGTAGAGGGGGCTGCAGTAGACAGATGGGTGTAGAGGGGGCTGCAGTAGACACATGGGTGTAGAGGGGGCTGCAGTAGACACATGGGTGTAGAGGGGGCTGCAGTAGACACATGGGTGTAGAGGGGGCTGCAGTAGACACATGGGTGTAGAGGGGGCTGCAGTAGACACATGGGTGTAGAGGGGGCTGCAGTAGACACATGGGTGTAGAGGGGGCTGCAGTAGACACATGGGTGTAGAGGGGGCTGCAGTAGACACATGGGTGTAGAGGGGGCTGCAGTAGACACATGGGTGTAGAGGGGGCTGCAGTAGACACATGGGTGTAGAGGGGGCTGCAGTAGACACATGGGTGTAGAGGGGGCTGCAGTAGACACATGGGTGTAGAGGGGGCTGCAGTAGACACATGGGTGTAGAGGGGGCTGCAGTAGACACATGGGTGTAGAGGGGGCTGCAGTAGACACACGGGTGTAGAGGGGGCTGCAGTAGACACACGGGTGTAGAGGGGGCTGCAGTAGACACACGGGTGTAGAGGGGGCTGCAGTAGACACACGGGTGTAGAGGGGGCTGCAGTAGACACATGGGTGTAGAGGGGGCTGCAGTAGACACATGGGTGTAGAGGGGGCTGCAGTAGACACATGGGTGTAGAGGGGGCTGCAGTAGACACATGGGTGTAGAGGGGGCTGCAGTAGACACATGGGTGTAGAGGGGGCTGCAGTAGACACATGGGTGTAGAGGGGGCTGCAGTAGACACATGGGTGTAGAGGTGTGGGGCTACAGTAGATGGAGGGTGAGGCTTCAGCAGACAGTTGGAAGGAATTCACCTACAGCAGACAGAAGGATGGAGGGTGTGGGGCTGGTGGATAGGATGGGACGGCTTATGAAGTTTGGATAAATGCAAAACCGTGTCCTAATCTGGATTAACAAAATAACCGCTCGCTTAGATGGATGTCTTGTGAAAAGTCAAGATGTCACTGGAGGTGAGGTGCCCTTATGCTCTACACTGTTACTTGGAACACACACACACACACACACACATTGGGGAATTGGGGAATTGACAAAGTGGAAATAGATCAAATGTTCACACGTAATAATAACAGAACGAGGGGACATGGGTGGAAACTGGAAACTCAGATGAGTCACAGAGATGTTAGGAAGTTTTCTTTTAGCGTGAGAGTAGTAGAAAAATGGAATGCACTTGGGGAACAGGTTGTGGAAGCAAATACTATTCATACTTTTAAAACTAGGTATGATAGGGAAATGGGACAGGAGTCATTGCTGTAAACAACCGATAGCTAGAAAGGCGGGATCCAAGAGTCAATGCTCGATCCTGCAAGCACATATAGGTGAGTACATATAGGTGAGTACACAATGAATGGAGGGTGTGGGGCTGCAATAGACACATGGGTGTAGACAAATGCAAATAGAATGCATTAGGAAGTGATGTGGTGGAGGCTGACTCCATACACAGCTTCAAGTGTATATATGATAAGAGCCCAGTAGGCTCAGGAACCTGTACACCAGTTGATTGACGGTTGAGAAGATGGGACCAAAGAGCCAGAGCTCAACCCCCGCAAGTACAACTAGGTAAGTACACACAAACCATTATATATATATAATATATATATTATATATATTATATATATATATAATGGTTTGTGTGTACTTACCTAGTTGTACTTGCGGGGGTTGAGCTCTGGCTCTTTGGTCCCATCTTCTCAACCGTCAATCAACTGGTGTACAGGTTCCTGAGCCTACTGGGCTCTTATTATATATATATATATATATATATATATATATATATATATATATATATATATATATATATATATATATATATATTATATATATATATTATATATCTATATATATATATATATATATATATATAATATATTCGACTACATTATGTGTGGGAGCCGTAATGTTGCCACTGAGTTATACTACAGTATATTCCAGTTATACCACAGTCACTTGTCACAGTCACCACAGTCACCTGCCACAGTCACCACACTTGCATAAAAGCAGCCCGTGTTCCGTAGCCAGCGTGGCACGGTCAATTGCCAATTAAGATGACACTTGTGGTGGTGGAGGCATCATGCCTGCCACTCGTGTGGTGGTGGTGGTGGACGCATCATGCCTGCCACTCGTGTGGTGGTGGTGGTGGTGGACGCATCATGCCTGCCACTCGTGTGGTGGTGGAGGGCATCATGCCTGCCACTCGTGTGGTGGTGGAGGGCATCATGCCTGCCACTCGTGTGGTGGTGGAGGGCATCATGCCTGCCACTCGTGTGGTGGTGGAGGGCATCATGCCTGCCACTCGTGTGGTGGTGGAGGGCATCATGCCTGCCACTCGTGTGGTGGTGGAGGGCATCATGCCTGCCACTCGTGTGGTGGTGGAGGGCATCATGCCTGCCACTCGTGTGGTGGTGGAGGGCATCATGCCTGCCACTCGTGTGGTGGTGGAGGGCATCATGCCTGCCACTCGTGTGGTGGTGGAGGGCATCATGCCTGCCACTCGTGTGGTGGTGGAGGGCATCATGCCTGCCACTCGTGTGGTGGTGGTGGTGGTGGAGGCATCATGCCTGACATTCGTGTGGTGGTGGTGGAGGGCATCATACCTGCCATTCGTGTGGTGGTGGTGGAGGAGGGCATCATGCCTGCCACACGTGTGGTGGTGAAGGGCATCATGCCTGCCATTCGTGTGGTGGTGGTGGTGGAGGCATCATGCCTGCCACTCGTGTGGTGGTGGTGGTGGAGGGCATCATGCCTGCCATTCGTGTGGTGGTGGTGGTGGTGGTGGGGGGGGGGGCATCATGTCTGCCACTCGTGTGGTGGTGGTGGTGGTGGGGGGGGGGCATCATGTCTGCCACTCGTGTGGTGGTGGGGGCATCATGCCTGCCATTCGTGTGGTGGTGGGGGCATCATGCCCGCCACTCATGCCTTAAATTCAAACTAGCCTGTCAGCCAGCTCTTATGAGCGTGTCTCTAAGTCTAAAGGAACAGTCACGAACTATACGCAAATACCCACGAAAACCGCCACGAATCATACACGTATCTCCACGAAATCACAAACAGCAATAGGTATCTTATATTTAACCCCAAACCCTACCCACTTGGCAGAGCGTTCGTCCCAGCGATCATCCGAACACACAAATATGACCTTTTCCCCTCCTTTCGTACCCCGGATTATTAAGTCCTGTCTGTGTCTCAAACATATTCCAAATTCAAAAACCAATCCATGTTAAATTAGCTCGGGATGTGTTAGATATGATTTAGCTAATTCAGAGCACGATTGAGCGTCTCTATGCTTGAAATTGGTCAGGTTTTATCTGTGGTATTAAGGCTTGTTGAGTTAGGTTTTGCTTGATGAAAAACCCGAGCCTGTTTAAAACTGTATTATACAATATCGTTTATAAAGTTTTTTGGTTTTATTGATATTGCGTAATACTTTTTCTCTGTTGGGTTGGTGCAGCAGACTATGGAGTACCTCGTCAGAACTGGGAGGCCAACGCTGAGGAGGCCAGCGCTGCGGAGGCCAGCGCTGCGGAGGCCAGCGCTGAGGAGGCCAGCGCTGAGGAGGCCAGCGCTGAGGAGGCCAGCGCTGAGGAAGCCAGCGCTGAGGAGGCCAGCGCTGCGGAGGCCAGCGCTGCGGAGGCCAGCGCTGCGGAGGCCAGCGCTGCGGAGGCCAGCGCTGCGGAGGCCAGCGCTGCGGAGGCCAGCGCTGCGGAGGCCAGCGCTGCGGAGGCCAGCGCTGCGGAGGCCAGCGCTGCGGAGGCCAGCGCTGCGGAGGCCAGCGCTGCGGAGGCCAGCGCTGCGGAGGCCAACGCTGCGGAGGCCAACGCTGCGGAGGCCAACGCTGCGGAGGCCAACGCTGCGGAGGCCAGCGCTGCGGAGGCCAGCGCTGCGGAGGCCAGCGCTGCGGAGGCCAGCGCTGCGGAGGCCAGCACTGCGGAGGCCAGCACTGCGGAGGCCAGCACTGCGGAGGCCAACACTGAGGAGGCCAACACTGAGGAGGCCAACACTGAGGAGGCCAACACTGCGGAGGCCAACACTGCGGAGGCCAACACTGCGGAGGCCAACACTGCGGAGGCCAACACTGCGGAGGCCAACACTGCGGAGGCCAACACTGCGGAGGCCAACACTGCGGAGGCCAACACTGCGGAGGCCAACACTGCGGAGGCCAACACTGAGGAGGCCAACACTGCGGAGGCCAACACTGCGGAGGCCAACACTGCGGAGGCCAACACTGCGGAGGCCAACACTGCGGAGGCCAACACTGCGGAGGCCAACACTGCGGAGGCCAACACTGGCAGGAAGGACACAGATCCACCAAGGCATCGGGTTACCCTCCAGCCTCACTCTCATAAACACGACACAATAATCTTAGACATTCAAAATATCTTAATGCTTTACAACCTTCAGGTAAAACCCCACATTATGACCTGTTCTGTATATATATCTCCCTTCCTACACACCTGGAAGGGATATATATATACGAAAGGTAACGACAGGTATACTCCGCTTCTCGGTACTCTATGTATACACTGAAGTGTACTCTGCTTCTCGGTGAATATATATATACTGAGTGTATTTTAATCCTGAACTACGATGAGGCCTAAAGTTGATTGATCAGTGAGCAACTATGGTGGCCTAAAATATACCTCTAGAGGTTAACAGGCTCAACACTAAACCAAAGCTGAGCCCGACTTCCAAGGCTCGAATGCCTCTTCCTTGACCAAAACAAAATAATAAAATAAACCAAAAATTCACTGTCATTCATTATATGCAGTATGGGAAGGACGACTGCTGACATTGTCTTTCGGTCGCTGGTGATTGAAGGCGCTCTCTGTACTCAACTAATTGTGTCACAACTCAAGTGAGAGGGTATAGTGTTCGGGGTCCGGGTGTTCTCGCCAGCAACAGCCCTCGAGATGATCCAGATGGGTTCACTGCAACACCCGGGCTATCCGAACTGTATCAGTGTATTCACCCAGGGACGCTGAGAAAGGTTGGGTGGTCCAGGGAGACCATGTGGGCGCGTGGTCTATGGCCTGGAGAGAGCACACTGGAGAGGTGGGGAGTCATGACCCCAGATTTAGTACCGTAGACACATAATTGGAATCACAAATTAAGAACAGGCAACGAGAGAGCAACTTTTTTTTTACTCTGCTTTATTTACTGTGTATAAATTATCTTCAAATATTTGTGTTAGAACACAAATTTTGAGAGCGAAAGGGGTGTGGGCTGCGGTGAAGGTTAAGACCTAATGATCCAGGAGGCCGGTTCAGCGGTCCAGCCAGACCGTCCAGGAGGCCGGTTCAGCGGTCCAGGAAGACCGTCCAGGAGGCCGGTTCAGCGGTCTAGGCGGCCCGGGAATCGCTGGCATTTCCCTGCTAACTCATCAAGATGGTTCCCCATCAGAAGGGACCAGACCAGCAGCAACACCCCTCCTGCTGGCTGGCCTATCACTGTGGACGTTCACTGAAGATGGCTGGTGTCAGATCTTGTGACACCTCCCACCGTCGCCACTTGACACTTCCTGTCCATCCGTCACCGCCGCTGTCGCAGACGACGCTATCGCTGCGTGTGCGACCGTCCCTCCTACACATCTCTCCCTCTTTTACTTTACAAAACAGTTTTTTTATGTGGGAAATGACTTAAAATCGGTATTCATTAGGAGCTGAGAAGTTCCCAGTGACGGGCATTCCAACTGAGTCTCTGATGAGACGTTCCATACGTCTCTCCCACGAACCATTCCCCGTGCGTCTCTCACCAATATCCCAAGTGTCTCTTTAACCAAACATCCCAAGGGTCTCCCACTAAACGTCCCAAGTGCCTCTATCAAAACATCCCATGCGTCTCTCTCCAAACATCGCAACCTAAACCTTTAAACACCGATCATACACACACAATCCAAACGGTGAGTAAAATTAGGTGAGTACACACACACACACGCGCGCACACACACACACACACACACACACACACACACACACACACACACACACACACACACACACACACACACACACACACACACACACACTAGCCAACATTATATAAGAACTTCACACCAATCTATATACTAGAAAATTCTATATTAAAAAAAAAGCTAATCATACAATCTATAAAAAAAAAAAGTTTGCCTCACTGATACAAAAATGTTCATGTAAAGTGTTCAACAAGAGCTGTAGAGACTTTTTTATATATCGAGATGTGTTCTTGTTCACATAATTCTCACGAGTCGCATGTTTATATTCGTCCCGTTAATTACATAATTGTTACTCTGAACATCAGTCTCGGTTAACTCGATATTCGCTTCTGTGTTCGGTCAGTGACAGATGAGTACACAGGTGTACAGAGTGACACAGGTGAGTACACAGGTGTACAGAGTGACACAGGTGAGTACACAGGTGTACAGAGTGACACAGGTGAGTACACAGGTGTACAGAGTGACACAGGTGAGTACACAGGTGTACAGAGTGACACAGGTGAGTACACAGGTGTACAGAGTGACACAGGTGAGTACACAGGTGTACAGAGTGACACAGGTGAGTACACAGGTGTACAGAGTGACACAGGTGAGTACACAGGTGTACAGAGTGACACAGGTGAGTACACAGGTGTACAGAGTGACACAGATGAGTACACAGGTGTACAGAGTGACACAGGTGAGTACACAGGTGTACAGAGTGACACAGGTGAGTACACAGGTGTACAGAGTGACACAGGTGAGTACACAGGTGAGTGACGATGTACGGTCAGTGACACAGGTGAGTACACAGGTGTACACAGGTGAGTGACGGTGTACAGTCAGCGACACAGGTGAGTGACGGGTGAGTAAAGTGGGATTATACCCGAGTGACGTGTCAGTAAAGTAGGATTATACCTGAGTGACGTGTTAGTAAAGTAGGATTATACCTGTGTGACGTGTCAGTAAAGTAGGATTATACCTGTATGACGTGTCAGTAAAGTAGGATTATACCTGAGTGACGTGTCAGTAAAGTAGGATTATACCTGAGTGACGTGTCAGTAAAGTAGGATTATACCTGTGTGACGTGTCAGTAAAGCAGGATTATACCTGTGACGTGTCAGTAATGCAGGATTATACCTGTGACGTGTCAGTAATGCAGGATATATACCTGTGACGTGTCAGTAATGCAGGATTATACCTGAGTGACGTGTCAATAAAGCAGGATTATACCCGAGTGACGTGTCAATAAAGCAGGATTATACCTGAGTGACGTGTCAATAAAGCAGGATTATACCCGAGTGACGTGTCAGTAAAGTAGGAATATACCTGTGTGACCTGTCAGTAAAGTAGGACTTTACACTAAACACTAAAACGGACTCAGTAATAAAAAAAAGTCACAAAGTCAATAAAAACAAAATAATTCACACAAGAGTCAATTAATAATAATAAAAAAATCCAGACTCAATAAAATAATACTTCACACATACCCCAGCGCCCACCAGTATATAAGACAAACAAACATACAAGTATATATATATATACACGTGTATAAAATATTCATCGCGTGTTGGGTAAACACCAAATGTTTACCCCCATAAGGGAGTGTGAAAAGAAACAAGTGACTGTCGCGTCTTATCGGATAAACAAAATCGCTAGCCTGCGAGCCTCAGTGCGGCGTCAGCTGCTGGTCACTGACCACGCCATGTGTGGCCACGACTGTGGTAGAAAACAATAAATAATAATAATAAATAATAATAAGTCCCTTCTCTCTATGCGCAATTTCGTAAAAAAATGCAACTGTTTTGCCTACCGAGACCAATTTATATTATATATATATATATATATATATATATATATATATATATATATATATATATATATATATATATATATATATATATATGTCGTACCTAATAGCCAGAACGCACTTCTCAGCCTACTATTCAAGGCCCGATTTGCCTAATAAGCCAAGTTTTCATGAATTAATGTTTTTTCGTCTACCTAACCTACCTAACCTAACCTAACCTAGCTTTTTTTGGCTACCTAACCTAACCTTACCTATAAATATAGGTTAGGTTAGGTTAGGTAGGGTTGGTTAGGTTCGGTCATATATCTACGTTAATTTTAACTCCAATAAAAAAAAATTGACCTCATACATAGAGAAAAGGGTTGCTTTATCATTTCATAAGAAAAAAATTTTAGTATATATATTAATTCAGGAAAACTTGGCTTATTAGGCAAATCGGGCCTTGAATAGTAGGCTGAGAAGTGAGTTCTGGCTACTAGGTACGACATATATATATATATATATATATATATATATATATATATATATATATATATATATATATATATATATATATATATATATATATATAATGTCGTACCTAGTAGCCAGAACGCACTTCTCAGCCTACTATGCAAGGCCCGATTTGCCTAATGAGCCAAGTTTTCCTTAATTAATATATTTTCTCTAATTTTTTTCTTATGAAATGATAAAGCTACCCATTTCATTATGTATGAGGTCAACTTTTTTTTATTGGAGTTAAAATTGACGTAGATATATGACCGAACCTAACCAACCCTACCTAACCTAACCTATCTTTATAGGTTAGGAAGCGGAAAAAGTTAGGTTAGGTAGGTTAGGTTGCCGAAAAACAATTAATTCATGAAAACTTGGCTTATTAGGCAAATCAGGCCTTGCATAGTAGGCTGAGAAGTGCGTTCTGGCTACTAGGTACGACATATATTTATATATATATATATATATATATATATATATATATATATATATATATATATATATATATATATATATATATATATATATATATATATATAAATATATGTCGTACCTAGTAGCCAGAACGCACTTCTCAGCCTACTATGCAAGGCCTGATTTGCCTAATAAGCCAAGTTTTCATGAATTAATTGTTTTTCGGCAACCTAACCTACCTAACCTAACTTTTTCCGCTTCCTAACCTATAAAGATAGGTTAGGTTAGGTAGGGTTGGTTAGGTTCGGTCATATATCTACGTCAATTTTAACTCCAATAAAAAAAAGTTGACCTCATACATAATGAAATGGGTAGCTTTATCATTTCATAAGAAAAAAATTAGAGAAAATATATTAATTAAGGAAAACTTGGCTCATTAGGCAAATCGGGCCTTGCATAGTAGGCTGAGAAGTGCGTTCTGGCTACTAGGTACGACATTATATATATATATATATATATATATATATATATATATATATATATATATATATATATATATATATGTCGTACCTAGTAGCCAGAACTCACTTCTCAGCCTACTATTCAAGGCCCGATTTGCCTAATAAGCCAAGTTTTCCTGAATTAATATATATACTAAAATTTTTTTCTTATGAAATGATAAAGCAACCCTTTTCTCTATGTATGAGGTCAATTTTTTTTTATTGGAGTTAAAATTAACGTAGATATATGACCGAACCTAACCAACCCTACCTAACCTAACCTAACCTATATTTATAGGTAAGGTTAGGTTAGGTAGCCAAAAAAAGCTAGGTTAGGTTAGGTAGGTTAGGTAGACGAAAAAACATTAATTCATGAAAACTTGGCTTATTAGGCAAATCGGGCCTTGAATAGTAGGCTGAGAAGTGCGTTCTGGCTATTAGGTACGACATATATATATATATATATATATATATATATATATATATATAACGTCATTATCACGGTGTTATAATTTTTATTAAAAGTTGCATTTTTAACGTATTACTCGATTCAGTTAATAATGCGACAGTCTTAAATGTGAGGAATTCTACTAAAGGAAAGGCTACACAAGTACAGAAGCAAAGGAATATTTAGTAGAATTATTTATAAATAAATAAGTAAGTAATCTATGCCAGATTGATTCATAAAGATTAAGCCACCCAAGAGGTGGCATGGGCATGAATAGCCCGTAAGATCCCTGCCAGGTATATGATTCTCAAGACCTCATTTAGAAGCTTACGGGCTATTCATGCCCGTGCCACGTTTTGGGTGGCTTAATCTTCATCATCATTTAGAAGCGAGGCGCCTAACATCATGCAAGATCGCCATCAATGAAATGGCAATGAAAAAATCCAACATGTTACCACAAGAAATGAGGCACAAGTATCTCGAGGAAATTTATAAAGAAGCCGGATATGAACTAGATCAAATCTACACTGATGGGTCATCTAATCTTGTCAATGGCAGGGCTGGTGCAGCATACACGTTAATCAAGGATAATACTTTCCAACGCAGAAATAAAGAAAAAGCATGTATTGAGAACTATGCCTCTTCAACGCAAGCAGAACTGCCATTGTTATGGCGTTAAGGTTTCTTGAACGGAACACTAATGGTGCAGTGATTTGCACCGACTCAAAAGCAGCACTGCAAAGCCTAAGTAAAAATCGGGCAGAAAATCTTGCAATAGTCGCTGAAATTAAGAGAGCTGTGAGAGCACTTACCAATCAGGGAAGAGTCATCAAGTTTCTGTGGATCCCCTCCCATGTTGGAATATGTGGGAATGAACGAGCAGATGTGCTGGCTGCTGAAGGCGCTGAAGGAGACCATATTGAATACTTCATACCCAAGACTACTACAAATTCGAGGTATTGTCAGGCAACATCACCGTGACAAGGTAACTGAGGAAAGGAGGATAGAAGCACAAACCAGTGAATCTATACGATGGTACAACATGGTTGCAGCTGGCAATCCCAATCATTATGGCCGAAGAGGAGGAAGACGAGGGAGAGAGTCAGTAATAGCGAGAATCCGTCTTGGATACAGATATCCATGGAGATATGGAATGGAAACAACAGTTGATCATCGAAGTTGCAGAATCTGTGGTGAGAGTGATGGACACCGCCTTGACCACTATCTACGTGAATGTGAACACCTGAGAGACATCAGAAGTATGTGTAGAATAATAAACCCCACATTGTTTGAGTTAGGAAAACACTATTTGTCACATATTGATACTGTTCTTAAAAGATTTGCCCATTTTGCACCCGCAAGATAACGTAAGCTTTTAAGGGTTGATAGATGTTAATCTTGTTTGAGGAGGTGT
Source organism: Procambarus clarkii (assembly GCF_040958095.1). Taxonomy (NCBI): domain Eukaryota; kingdom Metazoa; phylum Arthropoda; class Malacostraca; order Decapoda; family Cambaridae; genus Procambarus; species Procambarus clarkii. The sequence continues at coordinate 40,818,080 of NC_091170.1, read as the reverse complement.
TCACTTGAGACAGTTAAGCAAGTCCCAGCTGTGTCTGGGTACAAGTGACAGGATGAACAACCCAGTGGGTTTTCTTCCTATTGGGGAGTGTTGTACATGCAGCTATGGCTGTGTGTCCACTCACAGGATGAGTGGCGCTGCCCAATAAACTCGCCCCTCGGGGCAAAATTAAAAAAAAAAAATCACGGAGATGGTCAAGGCACAATTGGCAACTTAACGCTCGTTGCCATACGAAAGCTAACTAAGCAGCTCTCAGAAGCCCTGTTGGTGGCCTACTTTATTTGGGCAGCCCGTCCTCATAAACAAAGGCCCAAGGTCGTACAAAAGTTGTCAGTTAAGCACTTGTTCCCGAAGTGTTCGGACGTCATCAGTTGTGAGTCGTGTGTAAACCGTTCTCCATTCATAAACAGGGGGTTTGGCGGGTGCATGGAATGGACTTTGGGTCTTTGGAGGATGGGCTGTTACACACGCAGCCCGTCCTCCCAACAAAAACCCAAAAGTGATTCCATCCACCCGCCAAACCCCCTGTTTATGAATAAAAAACGGTTTACACACGACTCAACTGATTTCGTTCGAACACTTCCGGAACAAGTGCTTCACTGACGAATTTTGTTCGAACCACAACACTCTTGCTTCACCCACGTACTACAAATACAAATAATCGTCAACAGAACCTAAATACCTAACCTAACCTAAGTCAAGCAATACATACAATGACCAAACAAGGATAGCGACAAATTACAATACAATTCAGAGTATATTATTATTCAGAGTATAATAATTGCTAATTCAGACCACAATTGCTTTGTGTTGCTATTACTACAGATTATTCAAGAAAAAAAGAAGCATTATAGCAGTAGAAACTAATTAAAGTTCCTGAAGCAGCTAGCCTATAGTCATAACGTTAGAATAAATAACTATGGCATGGCAAGTGTGAGTAAATGGCAATTTTTTTGAAATTACATTAATCCTGAATATATTCTCCACAGAAGCACTGATAATACTGAGGTAACTTGTATTAACAGAAGTACAAGCATGCTAAAAGTCCTGAAAACTGTTCTCACAGACAGATAATTTAGTTTCTGTGATGTTGATTTTTCACTGATATATTTACGAATATTAATCCTCTGGTTCCAGCAACACGTACTCTCACCAAATAAAGCGTTTTTTTTTTTTTTTTTTTTTACGAAATCGATCCATCCGTTAATAAAATGTGTTGCTAAAGATTACAGCACCATAATAGCAAAGCTTTCTATGAACTTGCTTTGAGTTGCGCTGATTCACGAGTTATTGGTTAAGTTAAACAGTGGCATTTGTGGAGGTGGAATCGAGAAAACAGGTTGATCTTAAAAAGGTCGACTCGTTCCTCAAAGATGTTGGGCAAAACAGTTTGTTCTAATGATTTGAACAACATAAAATAGGAAGCAGTTTACCATACCCAAACTTAGATTGATTGCTTGGAGGTAGATTACCAGCAAGGACGAGTCGGGGTCAGCCCCATTGCCTCCATTAAAGAGTGACCGATGACCCCTATGTAATTGGTTGCAATTCTCGTTTTGGGTCGACTTAAGCTCACTCTCATTTCATTTATTCTAACATAAAATACTACCCAGCAGTTCTTCATGCAGGATGTGGGTAAGTATGGGTGTAATTTTTTTTTTTTTTTGTGGAACTGGTGTAACAAGACAATACATATAAACATACCGAGTATGCAGTAAACCTGTTCCCAGCGATACATTAATTAAATAACTTTTTGTGCATATATTTGTTAGCAATAAATTCGCTCCAGGAACACACCTCATCAAAAAGAGAAGAATCATCATCTTATTTGAACATTATACTCTCCTCCCTTACTCACCCCCCCCCCCACGTTACTCACCTACAGCACCTGACTGGAGATCTTCAGGTTACTCACTTCCAAGTTACACTACTCACCACACAACACCTGACTACAGCTCACCTCCACATTACTCTTCCATTTTCCACATTGCTCATCCCCACGTTACTCACCTTCAGACACTGACCAGGGGGCCAGATTCACGAAGTAGTTACGCAAATACTTACGAACCTGTAACGTCTTTTCTCAATCTTTGGCGGCTTTGTTTACAATTATTAAACAGTTAATGAGCTCTGAAGCACCAGGAGGCTGTTTATAACAACAACAGTTGATTGGCAAGTTTTCATGCTTGTAAACTGCTTAATAGATGTAACCAAAGCCGTCAAAGATTCAGGAACGACGTACACATTCGTAAGTACCTGTGTAACTGCTTCGTGAATCTGGTCCCAAGAGCTCTCATCGACGTAACTCATCCTACCCGAAATATTCATGTCGGAAAAATGTCGCCTTGTCCTTTTAATGGCATGAAATAGCTTATTATTCTTTTTTTCTTTTGTCATTTTTTTTTGTGTCGAAACCTTTACACGCGTCACAATATTTCAGAGATGGTCATCAACATTTAATGTCTCCGCTGGTTGGCTCGTTCTCTGATGACGGAGGTGTGGGTGGGGGGGACAGCCCCCTGGGTGATCGTGGGTGGGGGGGACAGCCCCCTGGGTGATCGTGGGTGGGGGGGACAGCCCCCTGGGTGATCGTGGGTGGGGGGGACAGCCCCCTGGGTGATCGTGGGTGGGGGGGACAGCCCCCTGGGTGATCGTGGGTGGGGGGGACAGCCCCCTGGGTGATCGTGGGTGGGGGGGACAGCCCCCTGGGTGATCGTGGGTGGGGGGGAGAGGGGGGGCTGAAGGCAGCTCTTTTTGGGGGGTAGGGGAGGGGCGTATTTTTTTTTTTTTTTTTTTTTTTTTTTTTTTTGATATATACAAGAGTTGTTACATTCTTGTACAGCCACTAGTACGCGTAGCGTTTCGGGCAAGTCCTTAATCCTATGGTCCCTGGAATACGATCCCCTGCCGCGAAGAATCGTTTTTTCATCCAAGTACACATTTTACTGTTGCGTTAAACAGAGGCTACAGTTAAGGAATTGCGCCCAGTAAATCCTCCCCGGCCAGGATACGAACCCATGACATAGCGCTCGCGGAACGCCAGGCGAGTGTCTTACCACTACACCACGGAGACTGCTTAAACCTGCTGCCCCCCCCCCCCCCCATAGACTATTAGTCTATGGGGGGGGACAGTTGGGAAGGAGGGCCCTGAGATACTGTAGAGGGCAGCTGGGGTGAGGGTAGGGGGGGTGGCTCTGAGATACTGTAGAGGGCAGCTGGGGTGAGGGTAGGGGGGGTGGCCCTGAGATACTGTAGAGGGCTACTGGGGTGAGGGTAGGGGGGTGGCCCTGAGATACTGTAGAGGGCTACTGGGGTGAGGGTAGGGGGGGGGCCTGAGATACTGTAGAGGGCTACTGGGGTGAGGGTTGGGGGGGGGGGTGGCTCTGAGATACTGTAGAGGGCAGCTGGGGTGAGGGTAGGGGGGGGCCTGAGATACTGTAGAGGGCTACTGGGGTGAGGGTAGGGGGGTGGCCCTGAGATACTGTAGAGGGCTACTGGGGTGAGGGTAGGGGGGGGGCCTGAGATACTGTAGAGGGCTACTGGGGGAGGGTAGGGGGGGCCTGGGATACTGTAGAGGGCTACTGGGGTGAAGGTAGGGGGGGCCGAGAGACAGACATGGCGTGAGGTGTTCTACGGACGTTGTTCCCATTGTGCTTCAGGCAGGTTAAACGTATTGGTCGTAATATTTATCGTAGAGGGAAGGGGTGGGAGAGGAGCATGGGGGGGGTGGGAGAGGAGCATGGGGCGGGGGGAAGAGGAAAGGGTGACGCGGGAAGGGGAGGAGAAAGATAAAAGTGGAAAAGTGAAGGAGGAAAGAGAGAAGGAAGGGACAGAGGGGAGGAAGGGGGGTAAAAAGAATGAGGGTAGGTAGGAAGGGAGGGAGGGAGGGAGGGAGGGGTTAGCGAGGGAGGGAGGGGTTAGCGAGGGAGGGAGGGGTTAGCGAGGGAGGGAGGGGTTAGCGAGGGAGGGAGGGGTTAGCGAGGGAGGGAGGGAGAGAGTGAGGGAGGGAGGGGTTAGTGAGGGAGGGAGAGGGTTAGTGAGGGAGGGAGAGGGTTAGTGAGGGAGGGAGAGGGTTAGTGAGGGAGGGAGAGGGTTAGTGAGGGAAGGAGAGGGTTAGTGAGGGAAGGAGAGAGTGAGGGAAGGAGAGGGTTAGTGAGGGAAGGAGAGAGTGAGGGAAGGAGAGGGTTAGTGAGGGAAGGAGAGAGTGAGTAATAAAATATTCAGGAGGAACACATGCGCTCAATGTCAACGCACACTCATAAAATGTCACGTCACACATGTAATATCAAAGCCAACCTTACAGGTGTCTGAACACTCATGTGCACACTAACACGTGCACACCCGCATGTACACACGTCCACCCAACACCTACGCTCAGTTAAGAAAACTTTTAGATACGAAAGGCTAACAGAGTATGTACAGGTAGAGGACAGGAAGCAGAGAGACGTACACACAGGGAACTGTAGTCGAACAAGGAGATATCACAGAGGAACAAGAGAGGGGAGGGAATTATCAGGGAAAAGCACCTAGCCAGTACGACTAGATAACACTTGGAAGGGGTCACGATAAGGATCTGGGATGGGACGTGGGTGGGGGGGAGGGGGGGGTGAAGGAATGGTGCCCAACCACTTGGAAGGTTGGGGATTGAACGCCGACCTGGGTGAAGCAGGACCGTCGCTCTACCGTCCAGGCTAAATGGTTGGGGGTGGTCGGTAGAGCTGGGTAGACGGTAGTTTGGGGTAGATAAACGAGATGAAGCAAAATAGCTCAGGAGGACACGCAGAAATTAAACTTCAGAACACTACCACGAGCTGTTCACTTGAGACAGTTAAGCAAGTCCCAGCTGTGTCTAGGTACAAGTGACAGGATGAACAACCCAGCGGGTTTTCTTCCTATTGGGGAGTGTTGTACATGCTGCTATGGTGGTGTGTCCACTCTCAAGATGAGTGGCGCTACCCAATAAACTCGCCCTTCGGGGCAAATTTTTTTTTTTAATTTTAAACTACCACGACGCCCACCACGCTATCACTACGACCTCCCCCTCACCCCCCCATCCCAAACAGAACGAACAAGAATGATTCATTGATGCAGGCGATGAGTCACAATAACGTGGCTGAAGTATGTTGACCATATACTTCATCACAATCGACTTGAGAATGGTCCAGGACGGACCGAAACGTCGTCGTCCCTTCAATTTCTAGTGTGTGGTCTGGTCAACATGATTCATTGATATCACACACTTCCCTTGCCATAAAGACTTAGGCCTATGTAGAAGCTGTCACAATAATATAGATGAAAACAAATAACTCACTGCTACCTTATTCACTCTTGAGTTTATGATGATATCCTCACAATGCACCCAGAGTCTGTCAGTGTAGACTACTGATCACATGCCTCTGTATGACTAACCATCCTGTGTGATGGGTATTTTTTAGCATCACGCTTTTTGACACTTCCCTTCATATCGTCTAGGGTAGCTGCACAAATTCATATGTACCTAAGTGTGTTAATAAAAAAAACTAATTACTCAACCATACATATGAAATAAAATGAGTGACAATGCCACGTTTAACACACGCACTAGCACACCAGTTGATTGACAGTTGAGAGGGGGGCCGAAAGAGCAGAGCTCAACCCCCGCAAACACAACTAGAGGAGTACAACTAGGTGACCACACACACACACACACACACACACACACACACACACACACACACATACACACGTGTTTACTAGGTGAGTACACACAACACACACAGTGACTCACTAAATACAAATATCCCCATATTCAGTGTTTGTCAATACTACAAGTTAAGCCGCTCAGCTGGACACCATAACCTGCCTTAATTACTGCCCATATAATCCCAAATATTTATGCTTCACAAAACATTACACAAATTACCATATTCGTATGTTCACCTTTGAAGGTGACTTGCTTTTGCCTAATGAATGACCCGTTAAGAAAATCATTAAGAAAAACATAGAAGCACAAGACGGGATCACTGTCTTAAGATATTTAAATTTTCCATCAATCAATTGTCAGCATAAGTTTTATTTTGTTTACAAATGCCTCACTGACCTCACGTGTACAACAGTCACGTGTACAACAGTCACGTGTACAACAGTCACTGTACAACAGTCACTGTACAACAGTCACTGTACAACAGTCAGTGACTGTTGTACTGTACAGCATCATGTACACGTATAGCGTCAACACAGCTTCCAACATAACCCATTGTCAACAGTCAATGACACAGCCATGAGCAGCATCAACACGTTGTTGTTATAGATTCAGCTACTCGGAACAAGTTCCAAGTAGCACGGGCTATGGTGAGCCCGTAGTGGACTTACCTGGCACAGGAGCGGTGCTGAATGTCTGGCATTAACACAGCTATCCAGCATTGATCTAGTAGCGAGGTTATGACTGACATGAAATACCACTGATTGATTGATGAAGATAAGGCCACCCAAGAGGTGGCACGGGCATGAAAAGCCCGTAAAGTAACGACAGTGAATGTTCTTATTTACAGTGACACTACATAACACAATAGCACGAATTCTGGCCAAAGTGGATCTTCCTGAGAGGCACGATACACACACTGTATGACTATAAACATCAGCGTATAACATGCCAATAACAAGGTTGCTGAGTGTGTGTACTCATTCTCTTATACGTCAATCTATACGGGGCGTAGTTACAGTCTGTTCTCACCATTTGACAAGCGTCAAATTTGAAGTGATTTTTAATCTAACCTAAACTAGACACCATCGAACCCAGGTAACCCGGTAATGGGGGCCGGTCGGCCGAGCGGACAGCACGCTGGACTTGTGATCCTGCGGTCCTGGGTTCGATCCCGGGCGCCGGCGAGAAACAATGGGCAGAGTTTCTTTCACCCTATGCCCCTGTTACCTAGCAGTAAAATAGGTACCTGGGTGTTAGTCAGCTGTCACGGGCCGCTTCCTGGGGGTGGAGGCCTGGTCGAAGACCGGGCCGCAGGGACACTAAAAAGCCCCGAAATCATCTCAAGATAACCCAATACCAATACCGAGGCCGATGCTCGTCCAAGCGAACGTCTGTACTAAGGTGCTTTAAATCGACTTGAGAATGGTCCGGGGGTCAGATTCACGAAGCAGTTACGCAAGCACTTACGAACGTGTACATCTTTCCTCAATCTTTGACGGCTTTGGTTACATTTATTAAACAGTTTACAAGCATGAAAACTTGCCAATCAACTGTTGTTATTGTTATAAACAGCATCCTGGTGCTTCGGAGCTCATTAACTGTTTAATAATTGTAAACAAAGCCCCGAAAGATTGAGAAAAGATTTACAGGTTCTTAAGTGTTTGCGTAACTTCTTCGTGAACCTAGCCCCACAACGGACCTAAATGTCGTCGTCCGTTCACTTTCTAGTGTGTGGTTTGGTCAACGTGCTTTAAATTGGATTACATCTCACTGGATATTTTTTTTTTACTGTATTGTCAACAACGTAAAGACTACGGGTTATCTTGAGGTTATCTTGAGATGATTTCGGGGCTTTTTAGTGTCCCTGCGGCCCGGTCTTCGACCAGGCCTCCACCCCCAGGAAGCAGCCCCCGACAGCTGACTAACACCCAGGTACCTAATTTACTGCTAGGTAACAGGGGCATAGGGTGAAAGAAACTCAGCCCATTGTTTCTCGCCGGCGCCCGGGATCGAACCCGGAACCACAGGATCACAAGTCCAGTGTGCTGTCCGCTCGGCCGACCGGCTCCCCAAGAGCAACGATCAACACACACACTGTGCAACAAGTCCTAAATGAATGGCAATGGCTCCCTATAGCGCGCAAAATAAAAATAAAACCGCGCGCAAGCGTTGCTGTTGCTGTTTTACATTCAGCTACTGGGAACAAAAATTACAAGTAGCACGGGCTACGGTGAGCCCGTAGGCGCGCAAGCGCAGATTCGCTCCCCCCCCCCCCCCCTCAAAACCATCAGTCAACTAAATGGGCGAAGCTCAAGCTGCATTTACGCCTGAGCTGGCTAAGCTGGCGTAGCTCTCATTAACAAAATTGGCGTAGAGCCCAAAATGCGCAAAAGACTAAAATTCCCCTGTAAATTAGCTGCAAATAGCAAATACACGTGAGAGAGAGAGAGAGAGAGAGAGAGAGAGAGAGAGAGAGAGAGAGAGAGAGAGAGAGAGAGAGAGATAGAGTTAATTAAAAATACGTGAAGGTCTACCAAATCAAATGTAAATATCTTGTAAATATACACCTGAGGGCCTCCGGGGCCGGCAGAAAACAGGTTGTAAATACGTGGCAGAGTTCCTCCTGTGAGTTTACCGCAGTCTGTTGTATATGAAAACCAGGAACCAGAGATTTTTCACCGGCAAAATTTGCTTTATATGAATAAGTCCGTCCGCAGCGTTAGACGGAGTTTACTGTATGTTAGACAAAGTTTACTGTGGGTTAGTTTACTGAGTATTAAACGGAGTTTCCTGCGGGCAAAAAAAACAAGGTACAAATAACGTATATGGTATATTTTATATTACATACTTTTCATAATATATAAATTGTTCATAATATATGATATAAAATTATAAGATATTTGTACAACATTGGATATACTTTTTATAAGATATACTTTAATAAGGTATTACTTTATAATATGTACTTTATTAAAAAATATACATTTTATAGATAAATTCTTATTATGCAAGATTTACTTTATATAAGATATGTAATAAATACACAAATATAATCTCCATAATAAAAATGTAATCTATATGACATTACACCAGTATACTAAGTTCGAGTTCAAAGTATATGTTTGATATACCACACGAATGCGAGAGATCCAGACGGGCCAAAGATTAGACGGTCCACAGATCTAGACGGGCCAAAGATTAGACGGTCCACAGATCTAGACGGGCCAAAGGTTAGACGGTCCACAGATCTAGACGGGCCAAAGATTAGACGGTCCACAGATCTAGACGGGCCAAAGATTAGACGGTCCACAGATCTAGACGGGCCAAAGATTAGACGGTCCACAGATCTAGACGGGCCAAAGATTAGACGGTCCACAGATCTAGACGGGCCAAAGAAGATACTCGGGCCACGATTCACTCAGACTTGAGAGTAAGCTGAAGCGTCCTAGCAAGTGCCTCTGAGTATAACTTTTAAGAGCTTAAACGCACTCAAATAGAAAACAAAAAATATTATATTCTTTTTACATTTTATTTAGAGGCACTAACAAATCTTTATTGAATATAGTCGACAGTCGAGTAGACAACATGACCAACTAACGTAATCTAACCAACATGACTAACCTAATCTAACCTTACCTAACCAACATCGTTAACCTAATCTAACCTAACTTAACCAACATCACTAACCTACCCTAACCTAACCAAAATGACTAACATGACCTAACCTAACTTAACCTAAGCAACAGACCGAGGCCCGTAATCCGAGGTAGGGTCAATATTGCTATGCTTTAAATTTCATCACAACACCAGAATTTTAACGGTAGTGATTAATAACGTCAATATTGCGGTGTATTAATTGCGAGGACAGGCAGAGAAGATGGCTGTCCGCTGTAAAAGTAACTTGGTCATCTTCACTGGGGATAATTGAGGTTCACGTCTTCAGTGAGCAAGCAATTAGACCTAGTAAGCACCATGTGTTTCTTCCTGAGTGATGTTGCCACGAAGGTTCTCAGAGGCTGTACAATTTCTCCTGCAGATGATTCAGGAAAGATTTCAGGCGATCTGTTTTGTTCTAATTCACTTGCGTGTCGGCAGAGGTCCACCTGCTTTTCGTTTGAAGGTAACATTGTACTTCTCATCTGTCAACCGTTGCCGGCTCTGATGGAAAACTGATCAATTGTATACGTATAGCCGAATACCAGCGATGTTTAGGTAGCCTTCAAGATGTATTCATATATATATATATTATTTCAAATGTAGCACATACAGTAGTTTTCTAGAGTAATAAAGCATTAATGTTTTTAATATATCTTGGATATATAAATAAAATATAAACAATTAATAAAATTTTGGGTAAACTCAAGCTTTACAGCTTCTTTACCAGTATCCTCATTATAAAATTAGTCATTCAGGATCCCAATATTTCTAGTATTGTCAAGTATAAATATTATTGTTAAGTGCGTCAAGTATAAACATCTACAAAACATTTTCAGTGCTTGTCGGAAAATCCGACAGCATTTAATATATCATACATACAGATAATAGCTGTATTACCAACAAGTTACCCATAGAAAACGTAACTTGTAGTGGAATTACCGTCTATAGAAAACGGGATATCATCACCACATACTATTATAATTCACCAGCTATTCTGCTGGGAATTGTTCTTAAATACATTAGTCTTTGGACTTTACCATCATAAAAACATCTTATATAAATTAACTTAATTATCAATATTAAAGTAGAGTAAATGTGACCCTTCTATCACGTTCTGAAATCTGGACAATGTAAGCCAGGCGTCAGAGTGGAGGAAGGAGGGCAGCATTGTTGTTATATGAGACCAGAGGCTCACACGGGAGCAAATTCGGCTCCTGTTAAATTTACTTGGACGTAGTGTTATGGAACCCAAAGGTGTACCATTGTCAACACGCTGTCTACAAATACAAGTTAAGTGTCTATCCGAAACCCGTTTATCATTCATTTATGGCCATTAATGTCAGGATATAGGGTTAGCCGGTTAGAACGCGAAATCGCCTCATACTAAAGGTAATTAAGCCAGGTCTTTAATGTTCCATGTACTGTATAGTGTTTTCTCTGATATAGCTTGTCATATATAGGATTCTGGCTTCACAGCTAGCGCACTTTTGACAGGTCAAGACGAGGATGCAAGATTATGTGCACCAGTTACTGGGTGATAGAAGCTACCTCAAAGAGGATAATTTGGTGTCTACACTCTAGTTATACCTGGTGGACTAACCTGCTGTACTATAAGAGAAGGAACCTCATCAATGTATGTAGTTATTTCTGTAATTTGATTGGCTGCATATGTGTAATATAAACCCCCCCTAATGTGTAGAGGATCGATTTGTGAGATTAAGAGATTATTGCAGAAATACAGTCCACTTATCATTATACAAATTGCTATCGAAGTATATAAATTAACGTAAATATAAATTCATATAAATCAAATAAATATAAATCTCACAGGTCGGTTCCCACAGTGCTCGAGCTGCCAAATAACAGATAAAGGCCAGTGCTTAACATTAATTACTTTCATTCATTTCCTCATTTTCAAAAATTCAATTGTTGACAATGAGAAAAATAATAGAGTTTCTAGTATAATGAAAATAAAAAATAGACCGTGAAGTTCGTTAAATAAATTACTCAAAGTGCTGCAAGACATTAAAATCTGGACTTCCATAAACAAATATTGGCATATGAATTAGGAGGCCTAGACGGAGACCGGGCCGCGGGGCCGTTGATCCCCGGAAGCTAGTATTATATATCTTTACGCTACTTCCATCTGGCTGAGAGTCTTCAAGGTGTATTTAGCACTAATGCAGCAAACACACAGAGTTAGGTTTGATTTATCTCCTAATGATAATGTATTGGCTTCAAGATCCGATTTGCCGTGAATTCATTATTTTCGAAATTATAGACCTATAATATTAAATTCATGAAATTTCAGAGCATGAAATTCTCTGCCTCTGCTGGGAAGGAGGAGAGGTGCCACAGGACATGAGGGATGCCAACATCGTCACGCTGTATAAGAATAAAGGTGACAGGGGCGACTGCATCGCTAAAGGCAAAGGAATCAATATAACCTTAAACTGGATCCCATCCCATATTGGAATCCCATTAAATGAAAAAGCTGATGAAATTGCTAAATTGGCAACTCGTCATCCAGTGATACATAAAACAATTCAACCCAGCCTAGAGAACATAAAAAACATCATCACCAAAAAACTCTCATCTCAACAAAGCCTACCTACACCAGAGAATAGCTGAAGGTTCGCCATCTGCAACATGGTATCTTCAAGCAACCAAATTAGAAAGGTTAAATATCCCAAAAGGAATCCATAGGGAAATAGCAGTTAGGTTATATAGACTACGTCTAGGTTACAGATGCAACTGGGAGATTGGTGAACCAACAGAGAGAGTACATCTTCTGCCAAACTGTCACAGAAAAGCCATTACTTCACTATCTTCTGGAATGTGAAGCAACCAATGACCTTAGAAGAGCTTTAAGAGTTCCTGAATCATGCAGTGGCCACCCTGAAGCCATCAACACAGCCACTATCCTGGTCAACAAAGGTGTCCAGCAGCTGGACACCCTCATAAAGACTGTGAAGCAGTATCCTCCCCCGCGATAACAGCTTGATGGTTAAATGCAACCTCAGAATACTGAGAAAAAAAAATTGTACCACTTACGGGCTATTCATGCCCGTGCCACCTCTTGGGTGGCTTAATCTTCATCAATCAATCATCAATCGGGCGACTGCAACAACTACCATGGAATCTCCCTCCTCAGTATTGTCGGAAAGCTATTTGCTCGAGTCGCATTGAAGAGGTTCCAAGTGAGACTTGCAGAGAGAGAGTATCCAGAATCACAATGCGGATTCAGAGCTATCAGGTCCACCATCGACATGGTCTTTTCCCTCAGACAACTGCAGGAGAAATGCAGGGAATAGAAGCAGCCACTCTTCGTAGCCTTCACAGATCTGACGAAGGCCTTCGACCTCGTCAGCAGGAATGGCCTGTTCAAGATCCTCCCCAAGATGGGATGCCCACCCAGGCTCCTCAGCATCATCAGATCTTTCCATGAGAACATGAGGGGCACCGTGGTCTTTGATGGCCTAACATCAGACGCCTCTGACATCCGAAGTGGAGTAAAGCAGAGCCGCATACTGGCTCTAACCCTATTCGGGATTTTCTTCACAGTTGTGCTGCGGCACGCCTTCGGATCTGTCACGGAAGGCATTTACCTCCGGACCAGGTCGGATGGAAATCTCTTTAACCTCGCCAGGCTGAGAGCCAAGACGAAGGTTCGGTTGAGGTGTCTGCGCGACTTCCTTTTTGCCGACGACGCAGCAGTCACACTCAGCCGAAGGCCTCCAACGGCTCATGACCCGCTTCAGCAAGGCTTGTCAGGCTTTCGGGCTTACCATCATCCTGAAGAAAACAAGTCATGGGACAAGGAGTGAACTCCCCACCTGACATCGGCATCTCCGATTCCAAACTGGAAGTTGTTCACGACTTCGTGTACCTGGGCTCCACAATCTCTGACTCCCTCTCTCTCTTGATACGGAACTAAATAAACTCATCGGTAAGGCATCTACTACCATGTCCAGACTGACAAAGAGTGTGGGCCAACAATAGGCTGACTGAGTATACTAAGATTCAGGTTGACAGAGCCTGTGTCCTGAGCACTCTCCTTTATGGCAGTGAGTCTTGGACACTCCGCGCCCGTCAGGAAAGATAGCTGAATGCCTACCACATGTGCTGCCTTCGACATCTTGGACATCACCTGGCAGGACAAGGTGACAAACAACGTCTTGGGGAGAGCAAGAATCACCAGCATGTACACAATGCTGAAACAGAGACGAATGCGCTGGCTCGGGCACGTTGTGCGAATGGGCGACGGCAGGATCCCCAAAGATCTCATGTACGGAGAGCTGATGCAGGGAAAGCGTCCAACAGGCAAGCCCCAGCTACGGTACAAAGACGTATGCGAGAGGGACTTGAAAGCCATGGACGTCGATCTTCCTATGTGGGAGACACTGGCTGCAGACCGTTCAGCCTGGGGGCAGTCTGTTCCAAGAGGTCTCTCCAAGTTCGAGGAGACACTTGCCAAGGAATCGGAGGCAAAGAGACAGAAGGAAAGCCGGTAGCCAGGAAGACAGACCAGAATCGGACTTCGTTTGTGCTCGGTGTGGGATGTACTGCCATTCTCGGATTGGCCTCATCAGTCACACCAGACGCTGCACCAGGATTGACAACCAGGGCGCAACTCCATAGTCTCCCGAGACTGAAGTATGCCTACTACTACAATAATATTAAATTAACAACTGTGTGAAATACATTTATTATTTAAAAATAACTTATTGGAAAACACACACACAAACACACAATTATATATATATATATATATTATATATATACTTTTTTTATTTTTTCCCCCCCCCCCCCCAAGACGATCGATGTTCGTAAACGGTTTGTTGAATAGCGACACGTATGCACCGGGAACGAGACACGACTAAAAAGATTGACTAGAAACACTTTTCTAACTTGGTGAATCATGGCCTTAAGTGTCGCCCATGCGGTAGCTAGGCGACGCCTATCGCCGTGAACACCCCAGTCTCCTCATCCTGCAAACTCTGCTGTCTTGATTACCCACCAATGAATCAGTTAGGTCGAGGCGATGTCAGATATTAATGTCATATATTAAAGCCGTGCTAACCATGCTTACGTACAGGGCTAGGAAATCAACACAACACAGCTGGTGTATAACACGGCAGGAACGACACCAAATACGCATATATGCGTAGTTGAGCAATGCGTTATGCGTATTTATGCTCGCTTGATGTTCACACTGGCTTTTTCTTATTTGTGCAATGTGTCTTTTTTGAATTTCGAAATGGTGTTTAGGCCGTAAAATGCCTCCGAATCGCAAAAAACTGGCATTTCACATGACAAAATATATTTTTGGATAACGAATAGTTTTTGTGATCGCCAAATGTTTTGACAGACGAAACATTAACTTATTTCGTGACGAATACACAGACAGGCAGACACAGATTCGTACGCGCAAATACACAGATAGACACACAGGAAGACACAGACAGACAAGCGAGTGCACGCACGCACGCACGCACCCATCCAGCCCCCCCCCCCCCCCACACACACACACACACACACACACACACACACACACACACACACACACACACACACACACACACACCCCATGTGCGAGTGCGAGCAGACGATAGACAGACACAGACCAGCACGCACCTTGTAATACTCTCAACGAATGTACGATGCTTCAGTGTTGCCGATGTGCCTCAAGTATATTCCATGAATACCAATATGTATTCTATGCATAAAATATCCCCTTCCCCACCCTCCCCCACCCCCCAAAGACCTCCCCACCCCACCATCTCCGCCCACCACAGGCTGGTGATTCAATACACAACTATGATAAACTCGGGAGCCCCCGATGCTCTGTGGACATTATTGACGGCGGGGAGGAAAGGGAAAATGGAGGAAGGTGTTCTTGCTAGTCGCTTTGCCAAGTATTCCATCAATTCCGATATGTATTTCCATGCGTAAAAATCCCCCTACCTCTCTTCTTCTTCCCCCCCCCCACCACCGCGCGGCTGGCGCAGTAATTCAGATTCTGGACGTGTGACCTGCCTGCGGAAACACACACACACACACACACACACACACACACACACACACACACACACACACACACACACACACGATAGATAGACCCCAGTAGCCTCAGGAATCTGTACACGAGTTGATTGACAGTTGAGAGGTGGGACCAAAGAGCCAGAGTTCAACACCCGCAAGCACAATTACGTGAGTACACACACACACACACACACACACACACACACACACACACACACACACACACACACACACACACACACACACACACACACACACACACACGCAGGGAGCCTCGCGGCTGAGTGGACAGCGCTTGGGGTCGAATCCCGGCGGAGGCGGAAGCAAATGGGCAGAGATTCTTTCAACCTGATGCCCCCTGTTACCTAGCAGTAAATAGGTACCTGGGAGTTAGACAGCTGCTACGGGCCGCTTCCTAGGGGGGGGGGAGGGGATTCTGTTAGAGATAAATATATGTAGTAGATATAATAGAGGAAAATAGATTGGCTAGAAAGACGGGATCCAAGAGCTAATAGCTCAATTCTGCAGACACAAATAGTAAAAACATATAGTAAATACACACACACACACACACACACACACACACACACAGAGGGTCTTGCGGCCGAGTGGAGAGCGCTCAGTGGTCGTAGTCCCAAGGCCGGGGACTACGGACATTCCCGGCCGGGGCAAAAACAAATGGGCAGAATTTCTTTCACCCCTGATGTTCTGAACCTTTACCACTAACACAATACCTAGCATAGCATTTAATAAAAACCAGCAACCTAATACCTAATTCAGCATTTATCCAAAACCTTTATCTAACCTAATTGATTGACTGATGAAGATTAAGCCATCCAAGAGTTGGCACGGGCATGAATACCCCGTAGATGGTCGATGTTTGGAGGGAAGGAATTATCAAGGGAAAGCGCCAAGCCATTACGTCTATATAGCACTGGCAAAGGGTCACGATAAGGATTTGGGATGAGACGGGGGGAAGGAATAATGGCTATTTGGACGTTCGGGTATTGAACGCCGACCTGCATGATGCGAGATCGTCCAGCCTAAGTGGTTGAACAGGTAGATGTTTGGAGTGAGTGTGATCTTTGGTGGTGTAACATCTTGAAGTGCGTCTGGGCCTTCCACTAAGCTAATATTTATCATACTTTACCTTGAGGTTACCTTGAGGTGCTTCCGGGGCTTAGTGTCCCCGCGGCCCGGTCGTCGACCAGGCCTCCTGGTTGCTGGACTGATCAACCAGGCTGTTGGACGCGGCTGCTCATAGCATCAACTCTGAACCTTTTCCTCACGCTTGATCCCTAACATAGTACAGAAACCAATGTAATAATGAGATTACATTTTTGTGTACAAATCATCCGAAAATTTAGCCGAAAATATTGCACTTTTGTTTTTATTTAAGAAATTTATTAAGTGAATATTTACACAACTTGTTTATTTGGTTGAAAATATGTGGGTCAAGCACCTGAAGAACTGTGGGAAGCAGAGAGGTCAAAGCGTTCAGAGATAAGTTAGGTTTATACGAAAACATTGTGATTCACAGAAATACAGAAAAAAAATTCTGTACCGCTGATCCTTGTTTAGCATGTATACGATTACTTATGTTAAAAATTGTGACGGAAATTAACATTTGCTGAGAAAAACACCCCGAAAATTTGCCTCAAATCTTTTATCTTCGGCGGAAAATTTTTTGTGGTTTCAAGACGGATGAGCCTTGGTGTTAATTTACATGTTTTCGCCCTTTACGGCCATAGTAGGACGAGTACAATAGTTATGTTAATTTTGCTTATATCAGAGCATAATGTGTTGAAATACAATAATACAAAATAGATACTTCCCACCTCTCTCCTTTCCTCTTCCCCCTTAGAAATATAATAGTTTCATGTTGGTTTTGAGAAGGACTCAAGTTGTGGGAGGGGAGGGAGGGAATTATCAGGGGGAAAGCGCCAAGCCATTACGACTATATAGCACTTGGAAGGGGTCAGGATAAGGATTTGGGATGGAACGGGAGGTAAAGGAATGGAGCCCAACCACTTGTACGGTCGAGGATTGAACGCCGACCTGCATGAAGCGAGACCGTCGCTCTACCGTCCACTCCAAGTGGTTGGACATCAAGTTGTGGGAGAATCGTCTATTTCATGCTGCTACGGCCAATGTATGATGATTAGAATATTTATGTTAATTTTTCCGAATATTGTAGTCGAAAATTTGGTCGAAAATATTCCACAGTTTAGTTTCTTTCAGCCAAAAAATAATAAATGTAATTAGTGAATATTTACACTCCAAACTCGAATATTTGAGTGAAAAAAAGTAATGCAAGGTCTTGAAGAACCACGGGAGGCAGACAGTTCACAGCATTCATAGGTAGAATCTACTAATACAATAAATTTTGCCTAACGATATGCCTAAAATATTACAAAAAATTAGGCTGAACCTCTGAAGCTAAATACCTGCATAAAATATAACATTCAGTTCAAACCTTGCACGTACATAAGTACTGAAGAATTGCATAAAGTGTAGAAGGCCTATTGGCCTATGCAAGGCAGCTCATTTAACAGACAAAATATCTGACAGGGAGGCCAGGTCGACGACCGGGCCGCGGGGACGCTAAGCCCCGGAAGCACCTCAAGGTAAGGTAACCACAGATCCTGCTAGTACAGCTACATGGAAAGTTACCAGACTTTGGTTCGAATCTTGAGTTGATTAGAGTAGGGTCCCCCCCCCCCTACTCCTCTCATCATTGCGGCCGACCCCTGGACACCCAATAGTTTTGGGGATTTGGGAATACAACGATTGGGGGAATCGTGATTTGTGGAAAACATTACGGGTGAATAATCAAACTAGTCTTCCTCTTCCCCCCCCACTTCAAAGTGCCTGGCCTGAAGCCTATATCCCAAGATATAGGCCTCCTCGGGCCTATATCCCAAGATATAGGCCTCCTCGGGCCTATATCCCAAGATATAGGCCTCCTCGGGCCTATATCCCAAGATATAGGCCTCCTCGGGCCTATATCCCAAGATATAGGCCTCCTCGGGCCTATATCCCAAGATATAGGCCTCCTCGGGCCTATATCCCAAGATATAGGCCTCCTCGGGCCTATATCCCAAGATATAGGCCTCCTCGGGCCTATATCCCAAGATATAGGCCTCCTCGGGCCTATATCCCAAGATATAGGCCTCCTCGGGCCTATATCCCAAGATATAGGCCTCCTCGGGCCTATATCCCAAGATATAGGCCTCCTCGGGCCTATATCCCAAGATATAGGCCTCCTCGGGCCTATATCCCAAGATATAGGCCTCGGGATATATAAGCAAAATCAATATTACAAGAACAAAACAATATCAAAATTAATCCAATTTACCAACAATTATTACAAAGATAAATCATAATAAATTTACAAAAAAACACACATTACTAAAATCCATAATTAAAAAAAATATTTGGTGGTGTTTATATTATCAAAATTACAAACAAAACAAAAGCAAAGTAAAAAAAAATAAAAAATCTTTATAAAAACACAACTTCATCAAACAATATATAAAACCCTTAAAAAAAATCCAAAAAACCTAGAAAAAAAAACACAAAAACAAGAAAACTGCAGCTTAAATCCACCAATTAAAAAAAAATATCAAAAACAGAAAAAAATCCCACCCTTCACAAAAAACAACAACAAAAGAGTCCAAGGTAGAGGAAGACAATGGCATCCAAAACAACAAGACAACAGCGCGAGGTCGGGGAGCTAAAGCACTCACCGGGGTAAGACTTTAATGTATGCTAATCCACATCAGATTGGCATCACGAGCATCAACACACATGAAACATTAATAGACCAAAGACAGATCATTAAAATGGATCCACACTCACATCCTGTATCAGACACTTATTACCAACACACACACACACACACACACACACACACACACACACACACACACACACACACACACACACACACACACACACACACACACACACAGAGCCTTTGATACAGTACCACAAAGGAGATTGCAATACAAACTAGGGACCTAGGCGGGGGAGTATAAGCAAAAAGCACTAACATGGGTAAAGAATTCCCTAACAGACAGGAGCCAGAGAGTAACAGTGAGGGGGGGGGGAGGGTAAAATTCGGCCTGGTGTAGGGTAACAAGTGGAGTGCCTCAGGGATCGGTGCTGGGACCGATCCCAGGAAATATGAGGATCTATACATCATATATGTAAATGACCTTTCTACTAGAGTTGAGTATTTTATGTCCATGTTTGCAGACGATACAAATCTAATGAGCAGTGTTGTTACGGTTGAAGATTGTAAGATTCTTCAAGATGACTTAACCTACAGAGTTGGTCCGAGAAATGACTGCTGGCGCTCAGCACCTACAAGTGAAGAAAACGAGAACAGGAGCCAGGAAAAGGGGGTTATCTTGAGGTTATCTTGAGATGATTTCGGGGCTTTTAGTGTCCCCGCGGCCCGGTCCTCGACCAGGCCTCCACCCCCAGGAAGCAGCCCGTGACAGCTGACTAACACCCAGGTACCTATTTCACTGCTAGGTAACAGGGGCATAGGGTGAAAAACTCTGCCCATTGTTTCTCGCCGGCGCCTGAGATCGAACCCAGGACCACAGGATCACAAGTCCAGCGTGCTGTCCGCTCGGCCGACCGGCTCCCTGGTCGGGGGGGCATATTCACAAAACAGTTACGCAAGCACTTACGCATCTTTTCTCAATTTTTGGCGGCTGTGTTTACAATTATTAAACAGTTGTTGATCTCCGAAGCGCCAGGGGGCTGTTTATAACAATAACAACTGTTAATTGGGAAGTTTTCATGCTTGTAAACTGTTTAATAAATGTAACCAAGGCCGTCAAAAAGATTGAGTAAAGATGTTTACGTTCATAAGTATTTGCGTAGCTGCTTCGTGAATCTGGCCCCAGGAGACCGAAAAGCCCATAAACGATGAAAGGGGCGGGGGGGGGGGTAATTATCTCTTTGTAACTACTAGAGAAAAAGACCTGGGAGTGGACATAACACAAAACCAACTCCAGAAGCTCATAAATAGGATAACGTCAGTAGCATACTCTACGTTAACGAAATAAGATCTTTCAGGAACCTAAATAAGGAAACTTTTCGGTCGCTGTACACAGCCTATGTGAGACCAGGTTTAGCAGAATGCCGCCCCCATCGCAGAACCCCAATCGTAAAAAAAACACGTATGAAAGTTCGAAAAGGGAACAGAAATTTGCAGAGACTCGTCCCAGAATTGCAAGGGATGAAGAAAGACTGAAGGAGCTAAACCTGACGACGCTAGAAAGGAGGAAAGAGACAGAGGGAAGACATGAGAGAGATGTATAAAATATTTAAGGGGAATGAGAGAGTGGTAAAAGAGAACATCTTCACAATGAACACCAATAGAACACAAGGGCACGGATGGAAGCTTTAAACTCACATGAGTTATAAAGATGTTAGAAAGTTTATTTTAGCGTAAGAGTAATGAGAAAATAGAATGAACAAAAGTTTTGTTTCGTAGAGGCAAACTCAGTTCATATATTAAAACGTAGATATGATAGGGAAATAGGTCAGGAGACATTGCATTAGACAACTAGCGTCTAGAAAAACGGGATCCAAGACCTAGAGCTCGATCCTGAAAGCCCAAAGTGAGTAAACATACACACACCCACGTGTCAAAGCCTTAATTAATGGTCCCCAAAGCATCTGTCTTTTACAAGAGAACTGCAAATAATTCCTCAAGGGCTCGAACCTAGGCCGCCAAGGGTAGCAGTACACGAACTCTCTTTGAAGGATCATTTGGAGTTCTGTTGAAACACATACATACATACCATACATACATACATACATTACATACATTACATACATTACATACATTACATACATCCATCTGGAAGATAGAGAAAGGGGAGACATGATCACTACCTACAAAATTCTCAGAGGAATTGACAGGGGTAAATAAGGATAAACTGTTTAACACGGGTGGTACGCGAACAAGGGGACACAGGTGGAAACTGAGTACCCAAATGAGCCACAGGGATATTAGAAAGAACTTTTTCAGTGTCCGAGTAGTTAACAGATGGAATGCATTAGGCAGTGATGTGGTGGAGGCCGACTCCATACACAGTTTCAAGTGTAGATATGATAGAGCCCAGTAAGCTCAGGAATCTGTACACCAGTTGATTGACAGTTGAGAGGCGGGACCAAAGAGTCAGAGCTCAACCCCCGCAAGCACAACTAGGCGAGCACATACATACATCATATGGGGTAATTATCATTACCCCCACATTTAATATAAAGTGACTAATGTCATAATAAAGAACGTTATAGACATTATATATTAAATACATTAAAAAATCACTTGTCCATTCATAATACAGCATACAAAATGTGGGATAAACCTGCACTACTACACTCCAGCAGTCACCCACAGCAACAACCACCCCTTCATAAGACAAGGTGTCCTCGTTTATTTGTATATTAAATACACCTAGTCTTGTGTCCTTACCACATCCTGCGTGTTCCTCACACACACTCACTCAGGGCTTCCTCACACACCCACTCAGGGCTTCCCCACACACCCACTCAGGACTTCCCCACACACCCACTCAGGGCTTCCCCACACACCCACTCAGGGCTTCCTCACACACCCACTCAGGGCTTCCTCACACACCCACTCAGGGCTTCCTCACACACCCACTCAGGGCTTCCTCACACACCCACTCAGGGCTTCCTCACACACCCACTCAGGGCTTCCTCACACACCCACTCAGGGCTTCCTCACACACCCACTCAGGGCTTCCTCACACACCCACTCAGGGCTTCCTCACACACCCACTCAGGGCTTCCTCACACACCCACTCAGGACTCCCCCACACACCCACTCAGGACTCCCCCACACACCCACTCAGGGCTTCCTCACACACCCACTCAGGGCTCCCCCCACACACACACACTCACTCATTTTCTCACCAGACTCCCACGTCAAACTAATATCATCAGCTTCATATTTATGGCTAGCCAACATAAGAATTGCCTTCAGGACTCTGAACAATGGCACATTCACAACTCTGTATACCACTTATATCAGAACATTTCTGGAATCTGCGGCCCTGGCGTGGAGTCCTGATCGCGTTAAACACAACACCATGCTGGAGAAGATTCAAAGGTTTCCTGCCAGACTTGTACAAGAGTGGAGAGGTATGAGTTTCGAGGAAAGATTAAAATAGTTAAACCTTACGTCACTGGAAGAGAGAAGAAAACGATAGACATGATCCACACATACAAAATATGCATGGGAACAGATAGGGCAGACAAGGACAGAGCTTTTTAATACGGGTATTACACGAACAAGGGCATTCATATGGAAACTAAGTACCCAAATGTGCCACAGAGACATTAGAAAGAATGTTCAGTGCTAGAATAATGGGTTGACAGGCAGGGCCCAAGAGCCGGAACTCATCCCCAGCATAATTAACTCTCCAACCGTCCTCTTACAAATTACGTCGCGTTTTGCTCGTATGCGCTACGACAAAAAAAAAAAAAAAAAAAAACTTAAATTGAAAATAAAAAATAAAAATAAATTTTGGATTTTTGTTTTCCAAAACAGCAAGTTAAGGGTCTTCTGACAGGTTAGGAAGTTCTCCTAAGGTTTCAAAACGTCATGAAAACCGTTAATTGCAAGTTTCCTCTCCTAACCTAACAGCCTAAGCCAGAGGACCCAAAACAGAAAATGGGACAGTACGTCACTTTAGTGAGCCGATTTCATTTGAATTACGTCCATTTTTAGCCTGAGTGCGCATACGAGCGAAAAGCGACGTAATCTGAAAGAGGAAGGGTTGCCGTATCCACCCATTTTCTTTGGTCCCTCTTCTTTGGTTCTTCAAATTCACTCTAGTCATCAGTCTACAATCAACCCTTCGTTCAACGTGGCCAAACCATTTCAATATTCTCCCCCCAATATTGCGGTTAATTGGCCTTTACACACAACATCCATGATAACTAATTCTATCATAACTAATTCTATCTCTTCACCTAACGCCATACATGATTCTCTGGCTGTCCACTTCTACTCGTTAGATGAGTTAAATCAGTAGAAGTGAACAACCAGAGAGTAGAAGTGAATAATAAGTATTGTACTTCTGGTAGTACTGTACAATGCTATCCAGCCAGTACTTCTACTGTTCAGTCAGTAGAAGTGAACACCAGCGAAACTCTAGATACAGTATAGAGGTAAGTTGCTGGTCTCATCAGTTCTAGTGACGTATAATCTTAAGTCATCGGCCTTCTAAAGCAGAGTTTCTAATATAAAGCTCACCCAACCACTTGGGCTGGACGGTAGAGCGACGGTCTCGCTTCATGAAGGTCGGCGTTCAATCCCCGACCATCCAAATGGTTGGGCACCACTCCTTTCCCCCGTCCCATCCCAAATCCTTATCCTGGCCCTTTCCAAGTGCTATATAGTCATATTGGCTTGGCGCTCTCTCTTGATGGTTCTCTTCCCTTATATATAGCTCCTTTCGTGGCTCGTGTTCTCAAGAACATGTAAACTGTGTACACCATCTCCAAGTAAGTACTAGAAACTATCCACTGCAGCTCTCTCGAGTCTTGTACGCCAATGCAAGAATTGAACGCTACACTGTCGTTTTTTTCCATTCTTCTGGTCTGATTGAGTAATTAGCGTTTTTTTCCCAACATCAATGATCTCTAATCTTTCAAGAACAGGTTGTAAAGTTTCATCATCAACTGCCAAATTATTTGTTTTCATTTCTCTACAGTTACTTACCGAGTCAACTCCAAACTGCAATTGAGTGAGTGCATTTTTGAGTTCCTCCCGCCGTATTAAAATGTTACAAACAGTACAAAAAAATACACAAACTCGCACACACCCTCTTATGAATTCACGATTACCTTATTCCATATACCCTCCCTCACACTACTTACCTTATGCTCCCTCACACTACTTACCTTACCCTCCCTCACACTACTTACCTTACCCTCCCTCACACTACTTACCTTACCCTCCCTCACACTACTTACCTTACCCTCCCTCACACTACTTACCTTACCCTCCCTCACACTACTTACCTTACCCTCCCTCACACTACTTACCTTACCCTCCCTCACACTACTTACCTTACCCTCCCTCACACTACTTACCTTACCCTCCCTCACACTACTCACCTTACCCTCCCTCACACTACTCACCTTACCCTCCCTCACACTACTCACCTTACCCTCCCTCACACTACTCACCTTACCCTCCCTCACACTACTCACCTTACCCTCCCTCACACTACTCACCTTACCCTCCCTCACACTACTCACCTTACCCTCCCTCACACTACTCACCTTACCCTCCCTCACACTACTCACCTTACCCTCCCTCACACTACTCGCCTTACCCTCCCTCACACTACTCACCTTAACCCTCCCTCACACTACTCACCTTACCCTCCCTCACACTACTTACCCTCCCTCACACTACTTACCTTACCCTCCCTCACACTACTCACCTTAACCTCCCTCACACTACTCACCTTACCCTCCCTCACACTACTCACCTTACCCTCCCTCACACTACTCACCTTACCCTCCCTCACACTACTCACCTTACCCTCCCTCACACTACTCACCTTACCCTCCCTCACACTACTCACCTTACCCTCCCTCACACTACTTACCTTACCCTCCCTCACACTACTTACCTTACCCTCCCTCACACTACTTACCTTACCCTCCCTCACACTACTTACCTTACCCTCCCTCACACTACTTACCTTACCCTCCCTCACACTACTTACCTTACCCTCCCTCACACTACTTACCTTACCCTCCCTCACACTACTTACCTTACCCTCCCTCACACTACTCACCTTACCCTCCCTCACACTACTCACCTTACCCTCCCTCACACTACTCACCTTACCCTCCCTCACACTACTCACCTTACCCTCCCTCACACTACTCACCTTACCCTCCCTCACACTACTCACCTTACCCTCCCTCACACTATTTATCTTACCCTCCCTCACATTATTTACCTTACCCTCCCTCACACTACTCACCTTACCCTCCCTCACACTATTTATCTTACCCTCCCTCACATTATTTACCTTACCCTCCCTCACACTATTTATCTTACCCTCCCTCACACTATTTACCTTACCCTCCCTCACACTATTTATCTTACCCTCCCTCACATTATTTACCTTACCCTCCCTCACACTACTCACCTTACCCTCCCTCACACTACTCACCTTACCCTCCCTCACACTACTCACCTTACCCTCCCTCACATTATTTACCTTACCCTCCCTCACACTATTTATCTTACCCTCCCTAACACTATTTACCTTACCCTCCCTCACACTATTTACCTTACCCTCCCTCACACTATTTACCTTACCCTCCCTCACACTATTTACCTTACCCTCCCTCACACTATTTACCTTACCCTCCCTCACACTATTTACCTTACCCTCCCTCACACTACTTACCTTACCCTCCCTCACACTACTTACCTTACCCTCCCTCACACTACTCACAACAGACAACGGGAATCTCCAACACACGTCATCTGGGCCAAAGCCTCACATTGTGAATCCAGTAATCATATAAACATATAAAGGATGGTACATGCACAGGGTCTGATAATACGAAAAAAAAATAGATGAAAAAGAACAAGGGTGATAAAACTAGCTTTAATTGCAATATCAGAGATAAAACTTCTGTCTTTCTCGAAGTTCATGAAATACCAAGAGGAGATGGAGGGGATCAAGAGGAAACATACCTAAAATGATAAGTATATAATGGCGATTATTAGGCAATATACATGGAGGAAAAGGTCTTATCGTCATAGTTACAACAAGACACGGGAGAAAAGGCTACTAGTCCACAAATCAACCAATAAACAGCAAAAGACCAAAAAGGAGAACTTTAAAACAGTTAGTTAGTTTAGTTCATTTATTATGCACCCCATACCCATCTTGTGGGCGGTAGTGGAAAGGGTTACAGAGGCACATAATGGGCTCAGGGACTGAACCCCACAGCCCATTATGTGCCTCTGTAACCCTTTCCACTACCGCCCACAACAACAACAGAAAATGACAAGGGGGGGACTTTTAAAAGACCTTTGATCCAGCTCACAAACTGGAGATAAAATTAATAATATACAATTTTAATTACCCAGGCAGTGACTGGGAAATGAGAGACCTTTCAGGGTAGGACGAAACGTGGAGGGTTAGACTCACAGATGCAGCCAATTCAAATATCCTCGTTCAAAATACGAGGCAACATATAAAAAATATACAACGTACATGAGACTTTTTAAGTGAGATGCAGTCGGGAAATGGAACTAGAGAGAAAGTCACCTAATGCATTAATGTAATTTATTAACGAAACTTATGTTATTGTCTCGTAAAATACAAGATGTACTCCATGCCAAATTAGCATTTAGACGATTTTTGGCTAACCCCTTGGGTCAACAATGACACGTGACAATGAATTAGAAAGCATGGACAAAATATGAACAAAAAGTATGGATGATAGAAGAGAACATAGACAACAATTGAATGGCTAAATACAATCATATTCGAGCTAGCAGGAAAGTTGAGGCAATTAACCAACGACTTACCAGCAAAAGTTACAAAAAAATATGGCAAGATATATAATAAAAATGCTATATATAAATGACTAGGTACTCAGACTTTGGAAAGGAGCAAACAAACTTACACAAAATGTCAAGGACATTTGACAAATTGACAAGAACAATGTCATTTGTCACAAGGACATTTGACAAGGACAAAATGATAGGTGGATTTGTTCATTTGATAAGGACATTTGAGAGGTTCTGACAATGACAAGGACATTTAAGACATTTTGAACAAGGAAATTCCCGGAAGCACTCATATGTGAACCAGCAGCTGAGAAAGCATCATTGTAAACATGTTGTATAAAACAAAAGTAGACAAGATATGTATTCAGTTGTGAACTTGTCACATAAAGACACCAGAACAAGCTGAGCACCAGAGCGAACACGACATATTAAAACAAGCTGGGATAGCTACATGGACACCGTACATATTATATATATATATATATATAATACATATATACAGATAATCAAGAGAAACCAATAACTATGGTACATTACCTCTGTTGAGACAGGACCGCTGCCACTCACCTGTAAAATAAATGAGAAACTGATGGTGAAATTACTCATTTGACTTAGGAACAGCGCAACATAAAGGTATAGTGACAATAAATGGGGAATGAGAGAGAGAGAGACTGAGGCAAAGATTTGTAAATTTTATAAGACAATTTCGCTCTCGTCTTGAGTCTGGATCACCCTCTTGGATGACCTGAATTCTATACAGGTAAAAAAAAAATCACGCAAGAAGACTCTTGCTGGATACCTGCTAGATGGGGTTCTGGGCGTTATCTTGAGGTTATCTTGAAATGATTTCAGGGCTTAGCGTCCCCGTGGCCCAGTCCTTGACCAGGCCTCCTTTTTGTTACACATCCCCAGGGAGCAGCCCGAAGCAACTGTAACTATAAGGTACCTATTTACTGCTAAGTGAACAGGTGTATCAGGGTGAAAGAAACTCTGCTCATTTGTTTTCGCCTCCACCGGGGATCGAACCCAGAAACTTATGACTACAAATACCGAGCGCTTTCCACTCAGCTGTCAGGCCCCCTTATAGGCGTTCTTCTACTCCCAAAGCCAAACTTGACTTGTGAGAGCTTGGTCTAACAGGCCGTTACTTGGAGCGGCCCACTACATACCCACCACAGCTCGGTTGGTCCGGCACTTCTTGAAGAAAACTATTTAGTTTTCTCTTGAAGAGGTCCCGCTCGTCTCTAGTGTTGACCCGTACTGGTCAAGAACTCTTCGCTACACCAGAGCCTCCTATACCGGAGAAAAAGACTACTATTTACAAGACTTTACCCTTCCCTAACTTCGCGGACAAAGAGAAGTTGCCAAATGCGAAACAATTAAAGTATCTCAGCCAACAGCAGCCTCGCCCATTGGCTGCGCCATTCTCGCCAACTTCACTCCAGTAGTGAGCATTTATTCCTAAAGGCTTACTCGCCTTTGCTACATATTCACCTAACAGCCAGATACGCTTCAAATCAAGTCAGCCAACTTAAGGTTTTGGAAGACACCTGCAACATGACGGCACTTTAGCCATAATGTTTATTCCTAATGGAAACTAATAATAAGCTCATCAAATAAACGAGTTTCTAGGACGAGGCTTCAGATGAGTTGATGTAGGATGTCAGCTCTTAGCTTGCACAAATCCACAAGGGCCGTGACGAGGATTCGAACCTGCGTCCGGGAGCATCCCAGACACTGCCTTAATCGACTGAGTCTGTCTGGGATGCTCCCGGACGCAGGTTCGAATCCTCGTCACGGCCCTTGTGGATTTGTTCATTTGATGCATCACGTTAGTGTGATCTCTGTGTGTGTCTTAGCTTGCACATTCATTAACATCAATTCACCACATCCTAATGAAAGACTATCTTAGTATATAAAGGATAAATGGAGGAGAGAGAGAGACAGTCACAGAGACAGATATAGATACAGAGAGAAACAGACAGACAAAGAAACACAGAGAAACAAAGAGACAGAGAGAGAGAGCAAAGGAAGGCCTGTACGCTGGGCTTCAATATGCCTCCCATTAGCCTGGTGGAGGGTGGCCAAAGCAAGGTCCTGCGCCTCACCACCTTTGCTCGTTGCGGATTTTCATATTTGGACCTTTGAAGGCCTGGGTTTTTCCCCTCTCTCCCCGAATACGCGAATAATGATTAAGTTTAGTGGGCGGGCACTATCCCCCCCCCCCAACTCCCCAACCCCCCCTCTGTTCAGAATAATATTTCTTTTGCAGGCGACAGTATCACCACTTAGAATTTTCAAGTAGGGATGTAATATTGATAGTGCTTTAAGGGAGGGGGAAGGGAAGGAGAGAGGGAGGGGGGAGAGGCTGTGGGGAGAGGATAAGGAGAGGGAGAGTGGGGAGGGAGGCGAGGGAGAGGTGGGATACAGAAGTGGTGTTTATGAGAGTGCACAGAAAATGGGAAACCTTCCGGTTTATGGTGCGGTTGTAAAAAAAAATTTATATATATAAATATATCTGGACAGATGTCATTAGGGCTGAATATATCAGGACAGATGTCATTAGGGCTGAATATATCTGGACAGATGTCATTAGGGCTGAATATATCAGGACAGATGTCATTAGGGCTGAATATATCTGGACAGATGTCATTAGGGCTGAATATATCTGGACAGATGTCATTAGGGCTGAATATATCAGGACAGATGTCATTAGGGCTGAATATATCTGGACAGATGTCATTAGGGCTGAATATATCAGGACAGATGTCATTAGGGCTGAATATATCTGGACAGATGTCATTAGGGCTGAATATATCTGGACAGATGTCATTAGGGCTGAATATATCAGGACAGATGTCATTAGGGCTGAATATATCAGGACAGATGTCATTAGGGCTGAATATATCTGGACAGATGTCATTAGGGCTGAATATATCTGGACAGATGTCATTAGGGCTGAATATATCTGGACAGATGTCATTAGGGCTGAATATATCTGGACAGATGTCATTAGGGCTGAATATATCTGGACAGATGTCATTAGAACAGTAGAGCACAAGGCTCTCTTCCCATCCTCCTTCCTACTCTGCAGGTAGAAAACTTATATATATTAGAACGTAACACCAGCTAATAGTAACTAAATATAGAAACTATACCAGAAACTAATTGAAAATTTACGGTGGATAGACGATTACTAGCTCAAATAACTACAACATTCAAAACTTACTACATTTACCGCCGCCTCCTACTACTACTACTACTGCACCTCTAAAGTCAAGAGCTACATCTACAAGAGCTACTACTATTATCCCTACCACCATTGCTCTTCTTATTGCTACAAGGGGAAGATATTCACTTATGCATCATGCAGGTCACAAATACGTTAGATGAATAAAATATTTTTTTCTAATCTAGTATCAAATACAGCGACAACAGTCTTTAAACATATTGGAAGGCTTTAGAAGATTTAATTCATTGTCTTTGGCAGTGAGTCAACACTACCCCTGCAGCAGTGAGTCAACTGTACTCGCATCCTTTGCTGGTGAGTCAACTCTACTCTCTCCCCTCGGTAGTGAGTCAGAGCAATTTACCTAACAAGAGTCTCATTTAGTGGTCATGGTTACACAAGACTTGAAATCAACCAGTACGCCCCAGCGCTCAATATATATATATATATATATATATATATATATATATATATATATATATATATATATATATATATATATATATATATATATATATATAATATAATTATAGGGGGGTACCACCACTGGTGCAATTATAGGGACCCACAGCCTCAGAGAAGGGAACACAGAGCACTCAGGGAAAAACTTGCCACTTAACTCTGAATACGAAAGAGTGTTCACTTCTCCTACCACCCCCCTTTTTTTTATTATGATGTACACTTTATTATGCAAGGTTATACAGTTACATATCTGATTTTATACAAAAAATGAACATTAAGAGGACACAAGAAAAAGTTCGCTTCCTAGAGGCTGTAGATTTCCTCGAACTCCTCCGACGCCGGGCAGGAACCGAGGATGCAGCGGGCATTTCCCCTCTGGATCGCGACACTGAGGCGCTGAAAGAAAACTTGCTGCTCTAGGGTCTCTTGTGGTGTCAATGAGCTTGGAACCAAGATCCTTAAGAAACCTTCTTGCACTCTCACCCCATGGGCCTAGGGTCTCAGACCCTATTGGAACGAAGTTGTACCTTTGATCTAATTGCCTGTACTTGACTGACTTTTGTTTTTCTCTGTGTCGCTGCGGCTCCTGCTGTGCCGGCAGAGAGGGTGATGTATGTCGTTGCCAGGGTGGATACGCAAGTATAGTCCCATGCTAACTGCCTGCCACCCTTCCACGGACGCAGTGTGATTCCGTCTGGTCGGCCGGCAAAGCTAACAGAGTCACGGTTCAGTAGGTTGCGGGGCTCGCTCTCTGCTGGACACTGAGCAGAGGCAAGGCTTCTTTTAATGATGTCGTTGACTTCGTCGTGTCTAGTGTGCCAACCACCCGATTTTCCACAGTGCAGGCCATGCAATCCATATTCGTCAGCATCTGCCTCGCCGCAAATACACCTGTGAACAGTGTGGATAGGGGCAGCAAGGCGGAGAGCGACTGCAATACGGAGCTCCTGCGGATCAAGACGTGTGCCTGTCGCAGCCATAGGGACTGCCAGAAGGAAGTCCCCTGCATGGGGAGCCTGCACAGCTGTGAGGCGTGCACGATCACTGGGGGTTGTTGCTGCCTCCAGCAAAGCTGTGGCTTCTTTGTCTACAATGGGGCTGTCCCAACTGGATTGTTTCTTGGCTTTTGGCATGGCTGGTCTGAGTGCTGGGTCTGTCATGGCACCCCATTTCGTGTCTCATTCCGTGTAGTGGGGGTCCTGTATCCCCGCTACATCACTCAGGGTGTCAGGTAGAATTTCCTTAACCAGGTCATCTGATGCTGAGGAGGAAGACAGGAAGGCTGGGACAGCAATTTGGGTGGCGGTGCGGACACCCAAGCCACCGAGCCTGACAGGAAGAGTGGCTTGTTTCCACTGGCATTCGTTGAGGGAGAGGTTAACAACTTTTTCCAGCATGGTCTTCAGTAGGAGGTCATACTCGTCAAGCTTTGGGTTGTCGTAAGATGGGGCGCACCTCAGAAAGTAGGTTAGCCTCGGAAGGGATAGGCATTTGGTGAGGAGATAAAAAGCATCGTGGGCATCGATGTCACCTGTTCTGTCTTCCATCCTCCTAAGGTCTGCGATTTTCTTGTCGAGGATCTCCTCAATGGCGTTAGACCCGAGGGAGGCTCCAAGGAGGGTGCTGTTCTCGGCCCTAATGACATGGGCTCCAGGCAAGGCAGACCTTATTCTAGCTACGATGTCTGGGTTGGAGGAGACTACTTCACACTTGGAAGGGTTCAGGACGAGACCCAGGCTTACTTCTTGCTCCCTTATCTTCCTGATATCTGACAAGAGGTGGTCTACGGTGCCAGCTATAGTGCCATCATCCAAAAACCAGATGTTGAACTCGCTGGACAAGCTTTCGGTGATTTCTTTTAAGACTAAGCAGAAAAGAAGGGGAGCAAGAGGATCACCTTGCTGAACACCTTCACATGATCTGATTTCGTGTTCACCAAAGAGCAGTTTTGACTCGCCACTGTAGCACGATAGTATGAACGGGTAGAGGGGCCGGAAATGGCGATGTACGGCACAAAGTACTGCATCTCTTCTTACCATGTTGAAGGCATTCTTAAAGTCCAGTTTGAGCAGGGCCTTTTCATCAGAAATGTTGGTGATGTATGCTCGTGCTGCATGGGCAGCCGCTTCACAGCCTTGGGGGATTCCAAATCCTAGCTGGATTGGTTTCTAGTGCGTGTACCACCCGTGTTAAATAAATGTGTGTGTGTGTGTGTGTGTGTGTGTGTGTGTGTGTGTGTGTGTGTGTGTGTGTGCGCGCGCGCGTGTGTGCGCGCGCGCGCGCTCACCTATTTGTGCTTGCAGGATCGAGCATTGACTCTTGGATCCCGCCTTTCCAGCTATCGGTTGTTTACAGCAATGACTCCTGTCCCATTTCCCTATCATACCTATTTTTAAAAGTATGAATAGTATTTGCTTCCGCAACCTGTTCCCCAAGTGCATTCCATTTTTTAACTACTCTCACGCTAAAAGAAAACTTCCTAACATCTCTGACTCATCTGAGTTTCCAGTTTCAACCCATGTCCCCTCGTTCTGTTATTATTACGTGTGAACATTTCATCTATTTCCACTTTGTCAATTCCCCTGAGTATTTTATATGTCCCTATCATATCTCCTCTCTCCCTTCTTTTCTCTAGTGTCGTAAGGTTCAGTTACGTGTGTGTGTGTGTGTGTGTGTGTGTGTGTGTGTGTGTGTGTGTGTGTGTGTGTGTGTGTGTGTGTGTGTGTGTGAAAAGGCAACCACTATGAAAATAAGAGTTTTCCAGGGCTTTTTTTATTTTGCGTCCGCGGGAAAGCCTCACACTCTGTGATGAAGGTACACTGTGGCGACACAACCACTCGCACGATACCTTTCATACTTTCTCCTTTTATTCTGCAAGCGTACATACCTTGTTGCAGGTACACATACTACCCTAACACACCCACACACACACACACACACACACACACACACTAAATGAATGGGATATAAGGGAAGTTAAGATGGAAGCGCCCTTGGGAATGAGTGACCACAGTGTATTGAACTTTGAGTACCTGGTAGAGCTAGGACTTATCTCCCCCCAAAAAGAACTAGGAATCAAAAGGCTGGCATACCGAAAGGGGAATTATGAACAGATGAGAAGTTTCCTAAGTGAAATACCTTGGGACACAGACCTCAGAGACAAGTCTGTACAGGGTATGATGGACTATGTTACCCAAAAGTGTCAGGAGGCAGTAAACAGGTTCATCCCGGCCCAAAGGGAAAAATCCGAGAAGCAACAGAAGAATCCATGGTATAATAGGGCATGTATGGAAGCGAAGAAACTGAACAAAAAGGCGTGGAGGAACTTCCGGAATAACAGAACACCAGAAAGCAGAGAGATACCAGAGAACCAGGAATGAGTACGTCAGGGTGAGAAGAGAAGCAGAGAAAAATTTTGAAAATGATATAGCAAACAAAGCCAAGACCGAACCAAAGCTACTCCACAGTCACATCAGAAGGAAAACAGTGAAAGAACAGGTATTGAAACTTAGAACAGGCGAGGACAGGTATACAGAGAATGACAGGGAGGTGTGTGAGGAACTCAACAAGAGGTTCCAGGAGTTCTTCACAATAGAACAGGGTGAGGTCACTGTGCTAGGAGAAAGGGAGGTAAACCAGGCGGCCTTGGAGGAGTTCGAAATTACGAGAGAGGAGGTCAAGAGACACCTGCTGGATTTGGATGTAAGAAAGGCTGTTGGTCCAGATGGGATCTCACCATGGGTACCGAAAGAGTGTGCAGAGGCACTTTGCTTGCCACTCTCCATAGTGTATAGTAAGTCACTAGAGACGGGAGACCTACCAGAAATATGGAAGACGGCGAATGTGGTCCCAATATACAAAAAGGGCGACAGACAAGAGGCACTGAACTACAGGCCAGTGTCCTTGACTTGTATACCATGCAAGGTGATGGAGAAGATTGTGAGAAAAAACCTGGTAACACATCTGGAGAGAAGGGACTTCGTGACAAATCGCCAACATGGGTTCAGGGAGGGTAAATCTTGCCTTACAGGCTTGATAGAATTCTACGATCAGGTGACACAGATTAAGCAAGAAAGAGAGGGCTGTGCAGACTGCATTTTCTTGGATTGTCGCAAAGCCTTTGACACAGTACCGCATAAGAGGCTGGTACATAAGCTGGAGAGACAGGCAGGTGTAGCTGGTAAGGTGCTCCAGTGGATAAGGGAGTATCTAAGCAATAGGAAGCAGAGAGTTACGGTGAGGGGTGAGACCTCCGATTGGCGTGAAGTCACCAGTGGAGTCCCACAGGGCTCTGTACTCGGTCCTATCTTGTTTCTGATATATGTAAATGATCTCCCGGAGGGTATCTAATCATTTCTCTCAATGTTCGCGGACGATGCTAAAATTATGAGAAGGATTAAAACAGAAGGACTGTTTGAGGCTTCAAGAAGACCTAGACAAGCTGAAGGAATGGTCGAACAAATGGTTGTTAGAGTTTAACCCAACCAAATGTAATGTAATGAAGATAGGCGTAGGGAGCAGGAGGCCAAATACAAGGTATCATCTGGGAGAGGAAATTCTTCAGGAGTCAGAGAAGGAAAAAGACTTGGGGGTTGATATCACGCCAGACCTGTCTCCTGCAGCACATATCAAGCGGATAACATCAGCGGCATATGCAAGGCTGGCCAACATACGAACGGCATTCAGAAACTTGTGTAAAGAATCATTCAGAACTTTGTATACCACATATGTCAGGCCAATCCTGGAGTATGCAGCCCCAGCATGGAGTCCATATCTAGTCAAGGATAAGACTAAACTGGAAAAGGTTCAAAGGTTTGCCACCAGACTAGTACCCGAGCTGAGAGGTATGAGCTACGAGGAGAGACTACGGGAATTAAACCTCACTTCGCTGGAAGACAGAAGAGTTAGGGGGGACATGATCACCACATTCAAGATTCTGAAGGGGATTGATAGGGTAGATAAAGACAGTCTATTTAACACAAGGGGAACACGCACAAGGGGACACAGGTGGAAACTGAGTGCACAAATGAGCCACAGAGATATTAGAAAGAACTTTTTTAGTGTCAGAGTGGTTGACAAATGGAATGCATTAGGGGGTGATGTGGTGGAGGCTGACTCCATACACAGTTTCAAGTGTAGATATGACAGAGCCCGATAGGCTCAGGAATCTGTACACCTGTTGATTGACGGTTGAGAGGCGGGACCAAAGAGCCAGAGCTCAACCCCCGCAAACACAACTAGGTGAGTACAACTAGGTGAGTACAACTAGGTGAGTACACACACTCACATTTAACACCGGTGGTACACGCACATGGGGACACAGGTGGAAGCTGAGTACCCAAATGATCCAAAGAGACATTGGAAAGAACGTTTTCAGTGTCACAGTAGTTAGTAAATGGAATACATTAGACAGTGATGTGGTGGAGGCTGACGCCATACACAGTTTCAAATGTAAATATGATAGAGCCCAGAAGGCTCAGGAATCTGTACATAAGTTGATTGACGGTTGAGAGGCGGGACTAAAGAGCCGAAGCTCAGCCCCCGCAAGCACAACTAGGTGAGTACACACCCGGACCAACACTTACACAGATATGAAAACACACAGATGCACTAAGAGCCAAATACCACGCGGGACTACCATCACAGAACACAAAATACTCTCATGGTTGTCATCCACCGTAGAGAGATAAGAATAATGCCCACCTTCACCAGACTTATAATCCCTAATAAAAGGCAAAAAATGTCGGATAAAAACTGAGCATAATAACCGGATGAAGGATTTTATTGATAAACAAATCGTCTTATGAAATACATAGAGGGATAGGCTGGCTAGCGAGGATAGAGCGACATGATAGTGGAAGCGACGCTAGAGGAATGTCTTTTAGTTAAACACAAAGAGAGGTGGAGGAAGAGGGGGGCTGGTGGGGGTGAGAGGCAGGTGATGTTTAGAGATGAGGAGGAGGGGGAGGTGATGTGTGGAATGAGGAGAAGGGGCGGCCAGGGTAAGGGGAAGGGGGGTTTGGGGGTGGGGGGAGGGAGGGAAGGGGGGTTTTGGGGGAGGGGGGTAATGGTGGGGAGGGGAGGGGGAGTAAAGGGGGGGGGGAGCACACGGCAAAGACACAAAACAAACGACCTGTTGGTTCAGGACTTTGTTACTTTCCAGGAAAGGAGACGCAATCTTCAGTGACCTCCATCTGGATAAAGATCAGTGGAGAGTTTTTATAAGGGGATGGGGTCGAGGTGATGGCCAGGAATCGAGGAAAGGGGCTGGATGAGTGGGGGATTGAGGAGGGGGGGGCTGTATGTGGGGCTAATTGCCGAGAAGGGAGAGTGAGTAGAGTTGACTCAATGTCAAGGGAAGTGAGTTGACTCGCCGCTGAGGAGAGTATTAAGAAAGTCAGCAGAGCCGTACCACATCAAGCCCGAACCAGCACTGTTAATCGGAAAAGGAAACACTTAATAAAAACACAACAAATCAATGAGACGAAACAAGGAAAAAGATCACATTAACTTTTAAAACACGTGAACAACTTGGGCTGGACGCTAGAGTGACGATTTCGCTTTTTTACAGGTCGGTGTTCAATCCCCGACTGTACAGGTGGTTGGGCACCATTCCTTCCCTTCGTCCCATCCCAGAGCCTCATCCTAACCCCCCTTCCAAGTGCTATATAGTCGTAATGCCTTGACGCTTTCTCCTAATAATTACCCTACCATTTAAAACACATGCTTATGAGTGCAATAATAATAAGAAAAAAAGACTTCAAACAAAAGCCCTAAATAAGGCTGAAACAACGTGTCTCTTTAAGAAATCAAATGAAACTCAACAATGAGGTCAGCCCGATCTCTCGATCGGCCACTCCGTAAAAAAATGCAACTGTTTTGCCTAACCTGAAACGAGCGAGCCCAAACAAGCTACCTATGATGGATGCTATTGCATGGGGAAACTTAAATATTACGGCATTGGGCGATTCAGTTCAAAATGCAAGGTATTGAGAGGACAGGTGGCAGTGGGGGGACAGTTTGTTTGTTTGTTTGTTTTGAGTTTAAGAGTCGCCTCTTTAAAGGTAATATCTTTCTTATCGACCGTAATGGTGGACACACTGAACATCTTCGTTGCATAAATAATGTTATGCAACACTACAAATTAAACTGCAACTACAGACGACGGTTTCAGTGTAGTCAATTTCAATTTCTTTATTATGCACCCCATACCCATCCCGTGGGCGGTGGTGTAAAGGGTTACAGAGGCACATAATTGGTTCAGGAACTGAACCCTCTAGTTCGTTTAGCTAAGCAAATAATCTTTTGACGCTAGTTACAAAATTATTAATGTTATATATACATGTACACATACTCGTACATACATGTACATATACATACGTATACATATATACATACACACATATTTAATCACCCACACAAATACACACATTAATAATCTTTTGTGTCACAAGTGATTCAGCAAGAGACTCACAAGTCACTATACAAGGCCTTTACATCTATGGTGAGTCGCACAGTCTTGCTCCACACCCACCCAACTGGGCGGCAGCTTTACAGTCATGTGCTCCACACCCACCCAACTGGGCGGCAGCTTTACAGTCATGTGCTCCACACCCACCCAACTGGGCGGCAGCTTTACAGTCATGTGCTCCACACCCACCCAACTGGGCGGCAGCTTTACAGTCATGTGCTCCACACCCACCCAACTGGGCGGCAGCTTTACAGTCATGTGCTCCACACCCACCCAACTGGGCGGCAGCTTTACAGTCATGTGCTCCACACCCACCCAACTGGGCGGCAGCTTTACAGTCATGTGCATGCATTACTTACAGTAAGCAAATTTTGGATATAGTCGCTCGGGGAATGGTCTCAATGGTATATAACTCAAAACTCTTGGGACAGTTCTAGAATTATGGGAGATACCGTAGTTCTAAAATTATAGTATATGGTTCAAGACTTTGCAACACCCTGTATATATCATTACTAAGAAGAATAACCTTACGTACAAATGATCGCTTTAAGAAAGTAACTCTTATATTCATGTTTAACATGCTGGGCGCTCCAGGATATCGATCGATCATTACAGACACACTGATTTTTTTTAATGTAGCGTTTAGTACCACTCTAACCGAAACGGTGCACTAAATTCGATCATTGTTGTGATGTGAAGAGAACCTAAAAACTATACCAACCGAAGTATATTACGAGAAATAAATCGGAGCGTGTAGAGGAGCACCAACACAGACTGACACACAAATGTGACAAAATGTCACCCTAAGTGCCCCTGTTACCTAGCAGTAAATAGGTACCTGGGAGTTAGTCAGCTGTCACGGGCTGCTTCCTGGGGTGTGTGTGTGTGTGTGTGTGGTGTGGGGGAAAAAAAAAAAAAAAAAGTAGTTAGTAAACAGTTGATTGACAGTTGAGAGGCGGGCCGAAAGAGCAAAGCTCAACCCCCGCAAAAACACAACTAGTAAACACACAAATGTGAGATGAATATCTTCAGGACTCAGAGAATGACCTGGGGTTGATATCTCGCCAGACCTGTCCCCTGAAGCCCACATGAAGAGGATATAACATCAGCGGCGTATGCAAGGCTGGCCAACATTAGAACGAACTTTAGAAACTTGTGTAAGGAATCCTTCAGAACCCTGTATACCACATATGTCAGACCAATCCTGGAGTATGCAGCTCCAGCATGGAGTCCGTATCTCGTCAAGCATGACTAAATTGGTGAAGGTTCAGAGGTATGCCACCAGACTAGTACCCGAGCTGAGGGTTATGAGCTACGAGGAGAGACTACGGGAACTACATAAACCTCAGGTCACTGGAAGACAGAAGATTTAGGGAAGACATGATCACCACATACAGGATTTTCAGAGAAATTGATGGGGTAAATAAAGACAATTTATTTAACATAAGAGGCACTCGCACTAAGGGACACATGTGGAAATTGAGTGACCAAATGTGCCATAGAAACATTAGAAAGATCTTTATTAGTGTCAGAATGGTTAACAAATGGAATGCATTAGGAAGTGATCTGGTGGAGGCTGACTCCATACACAGTTTCAAATGTTGATATGACAGAGCCCAATAGGCCGTTAAGAGGCGGGACCAAACAGCCGAAGTTCAATCCTCGCAAGCACAACTAGGTGAGTGCAACCCACAGACCAACACACAATACCCTGACCAACCCCACAGACCAACACACAATACCATGACCAACCCCACAGACCAACACACAATACCCTGACCAACCCCACAGACCAACAAACCCAACGACTGCTACTACCCCTGGACGACCTCTGGGCCGCCGAGTCCAAGACATTTTTCTTGCAGCCTGGCGAAGATAAGCAGGAATGTCTAATGCAGTTCATATCACTTCATCCTGTTAGAGGCCTTTCAAAGATGCATGTCAAGATTTACTCGGCCGAATAAGAGCGTGTGTTTTAACTGTGCTAATAGACTATAATTGCTCCCAACCCCTTGCGTAAACAGTTATAAAAGCATTGGGTACTTACACACTTATGGGCTTAGAAATGCATTTGTGGTCTCGGGGCTTTCACATATGTGTGTGTATTTTAGTGTATGTGTATTTGTTTATGTCAGTAGACACTGGGACTGTTAGGATGCTGTATGGGGAGCTGTAGTTATGTATTTTCCGATTATGGTAAAATTAATGTTGGCATTATTTGCAATTGATATTTTGAATCAATCACCGATGAAAAGTTCTTTGAACCCCTAAAGTTGTAATCACCAGTATGGTCCTGTAAGGCTGGTCGTTCACACTGAATCACCAGTATGGTCCTGTAAGGCTGGTCGTTCACACTGAATCACCAGTGTGTGTGTCCGTCCAAGACCGTTGGCTCTACACTGCCACCTCTCTCATCTCAGTGTTGTGTGTCATCACCCTCAGCTTCACGACGACACGGCCAAACCTTCCCTACACCTCTGGGTGTTTTGTGTAGCTTTTCGGGGCATGTGGTACACATATTTGCTCTATGACATTCCATTGTCCTCTCTCCCCCTCTCTCTCTGCTGGAGTAGATGGTTCAACTTAAGTCTCCATCACCCGAGTTAGGTCACCATTACCTGTGTTAAACTGAAGGTCACCTGCTCTGTTCTTATTAGTAAGCCA
Organism: Procambarus clarkii; assembly: GCF_040958095.1. Taxonomy (NCBI): domain Eukaryota; kingdom Metazoa; phylum Arthropoda; class Malacostraca; order Decapoda; family Cambaridae; genus Procambarus; species Procambarus clarkii. The sequence goes on along the minus strand of NC_091170.1, from coordinate 40,777,258 downwards.
TGATTTTTATTGTACATCACAGGCTATCCATTTTTTCTTTTTTTCATCCATTTTTTCTTTTCTTATCCATTACTTTTTCACACACACACACACACACACACACACACACACACACACACACTCACACACACTCACACACACTCACACATACTCACACACACTCACACACACACATAGTTGGGGACCTGATAGCTGAGTGGACAGAGCTTTGGACTCGTAATCCTGGGGTCCGGGTTCGATTCCTGGTGATGGCAGAAACAAAATGGATAGAATTTATTTCATCCTGATGCCCTCTGTTACCTAGCAGTAAATAGGTACCTGGGAGTTAGTCAGCTGTTATGGGCTGCTTCATGGGTGTATGTGTGTGTGTGTGGAGAGAGAAAAAAAATTAGTTAGTAGTAACAGTTGATTGACAGTTGAGAGGCGGACCGAAAGAGCAGAGCTCAACCCCCGCAAGCACAACTAGGTGAATACATGACACCAGACCCAAAAAAAAGGTCAGACAAGAACAAAAAAACACAATTACCTGCCCCATAAAGACCTAACCCCCCCCCCCCCCGATAAAAAAAAAGTTAAAACAAAAAATGTGTCGAGTTACCTTACTCTAGCGACTCACTTTGGCCCTCCTTAGATGCCAATTACCTCGCTTTGTACCTCTAAGGATAATTACACTTCGTTAACATCCTAAACAAATCACGTTGCTCAGTCGACCCCTTCCCCTCCCCCCCCCTTCTTCCTCCTCCCTCCTCCTCCTCCCCCCCCCCCCTCTTCTTCCTCCTCTTCTCTTCCCCTCCCATCTCCTCTTCGATAATGACAAAATGAAGTAACGCTGAAAAATTAGGACATTTAATTTAAACCGACAAAGGCAAAGTTATAATGATATTTACAACTGCCAGCGCGGCATCAAAGCCTTTCATTACACTTTGTCAAGAAATTAGAAGGCAAATTACTGCAACAAATTGACCAGACGGGAAAGTTGTGATGGAGAGCATTTAGCATCAGCCCTCGTCGGCCTCTTCCTTCAGTCACACCATTCAACCTCTGGCCAGGCTTGGGGTCTTGGGGGGAGGACACACACACACACACACACAAACACACACACACACAAACACACACACACACAAACACACACACACAAACACACACACACAAACACACACACACACAAACACACACACACACACACACACACACACACACACACACACACACACACACACGCACAACATCGTGCACAAACACAGAACAAAAATACTTCACAGGCTGGCAAGAGAGGAAGAACATGAAGCCTTAAACCCGACTCTTGTCAAGATAATCCCTCACAATTCACCTTTACAGCCTCAAGCTGCACTTTTAAAGTATTCAGGAATCAATAAAACTTCCCAATAATTCTGTCCTGAGTTTGTCATCGACATCACCCCTGTCCTCTCACCTGACACGTCGCATTTCTTACGGAAACGACCAAGCCGTTAACAATGCAACATATTAGTAAGAAAAATACAGCATTGTAATATTGACGATTTTCTCTACATCGGCTCGAGGTGGTTAAGCGGGTTGGTTGGGTTTGCACGTTTCTGATTAGGCAAAACAGTTGCATTTTTAACGGAGTGGCAAACAACCCACCTAAGCTATCACAGTTAGATGCTCGTTAGTTCGTGGTTGCGTCAATATTGCAGGGCTTTTATTTTATTAAAGCACTGGAATTTTGACGATGTATGCAATAGAGGGGAAACTTGCAAGAGACAGGAGTGGGGACCGCAGCGGGGTGCTGTCACACGTCCAGGCTCGCACCCCCCCACCAGACGTCCAGGCTCGCACCCCCCCACCGGACGTCCAGGCTCGCACCCCCCCCCCCCACCGGACGTCCAGGCTCGCACCCCCCCCCCCCACCGGACGTCCAGACTCGCACCCCCCCCCCACCAGACGTCCAGACTCGCACCCCCCTACCAGACGTCCAGACTCGCACCCTCCCCCACCAGACGTCCAGACTCGCACCCCCCCCCACCGGACGTCCAGACTCGCACACCCCCACCCCCCCACCAGACGTCCAGACTCGCACACCCCCACCCCCCACCAGACGTCCAGACTCGCACACCCCCACCCCCCACCAGACGTCCAGACTCGCACACCCCCACCCCCCACCAGACGTCCAGACTCGCACACCCCCACCCCCCACCAGACGTCCAGACTCGCACACCCCCACCCCCCACCAGACGTCCAGACTCGCACACCCCCACCCCCCACCAGACGTCCAGACTCGCACACCCCCACCCCCCACCAGACGTCCAGACTCGCACACCCCCACCCCCCACCAGACGTCCAGACTCGCACACCCCCACCCCCCACCAGACGTCCAGACTCGCACACCCCCACCCCCCACCAGACGTCCAGACTCGCACACCCCCACCCCCCACCAGACGTCCAGACTCGCACACCCCCACCCCCCACCAGACGTCCAGACTCGCACACCCCCACCCCCCACCAGACGTCCAGACTCGCACACCCCCACCCCCCACCAGACGTCCAGACTCGCACACCCCCACCCCCCACCAGACGTCCAGACTCGCACACCCCCACCCCCCACCAGACGTCCAGACTCGCACACCCCCACCCAGCACCAGACGTCCAGACTCGCACACCCCCACCCCCCACCAGACGTCCAGACTCGCACACCCCCACCCCCCACCAGACGTCCAGACTCGCACACCCCCACCCCCCACCAGACGTCCAGACTCGCACACCCCCACCCCCCACCAGACGTCCAGACTCGCACACCCCCACCCCCCACCGGACGTCCAGACTCTCGCACCCCCCACCGGACGTCCAGACTCTCGCACCCCCCACCGGACGTCCAGACTCTCGCACCCCCCCACCGGACGTCCACACTCTCGCACCCCCCCACCGGACGTCCACACTCTCGCACCCCCCCACCGGACGTCCACACTCTCGCACCCCCCACCGGACGTCCAGACTCTCGCACCCCCCCACCGGACGTCCAGACTCTCGCACCCCCCCACCGGACGTCCAGACTCTCGCACCCCCCCACCGGACGTCCAGACTCTCGCACCCCCCTCATCGGACGTCCAGACTCTCGCACCCCCCTCATCGGACGTCCAGACTCTCGCACCCCCCCCACCGGACGTCCAGACTCTCGCACCCCCACCGGACGTCCAGACTCTCGCACCCCCCCACCGAACGTCCAGACTCTCGCACCCCCCCCCCCCCCCGGACGTCCAGACTCTCGCACCCCCCACCGGACGTCTAGACTCTCGCACCCCCCACCGGACGTCCAGACTCTCGCACCCCCCACCGGACGTCCAGACTCTCGCACCCCCCCACCGGACGTCCAGACTCTCGCACCCCCCACCGGACGTCCAGACTCTCGCACCCCCCACCGGACGTCCAGACTCTCGCACCCCCCACCGGACGTCCAGACTCTCGCACCCCCCACCGGACGTCCAGACTCTCGCACCCCCCACCGGACGTCCAGACTCTCGCACCCCCCACCGGACGTCCAGACTCTCGCACCCCCCACCGGACGTCCAGACTCGCACCCCCCACCGGACGTCCAGACTCGCACCCCCCACAGACAGCCAGACTCACACCCCCCACAGACAGCCAGACTCACACCCACCAGACAGCCAGACTCACACCCACCAGACTTCGACTCACATCCACCAGACATCCAGACTCACACCCACCAGACATCCAGGCGAAGCAAGGGGGAACACCCGCCCCGTTCTCTTCATTTACCACTTCGTAAAAAATGCATCTGTTTTACCTAACCAAAACACAAGGACCCGGGCAACCCGCCTAACCTATGGGAAAACGACAATTTCGACGAAACAGTCTATAGTAATACGTCGCCTTTTTAACGATCTGGTCGAATCAGACCCAACACGGTGGGTTGCGTGAGCACGGTGGGTTGCCCAAACTCAACAATTCCAAAGATGATTTTGAGACACCATTCACAAATGTCCGCCCCCGCGCCACCTTCCTCAACAGGCGTCTTCTCCTTATCCTCGGGCACAACATCTACATCAATTAATCATACCGCAGGTAAATCCCTAATTAATTCATGGATTAATCAAAATCTGCAGGGTCCTCTACTGTGCCTGTTTTCCGCAGATTGGAGGTGAATACGGTTCCTCTCTTGCCAAAGTACACCACCGAGTGATGCTCACGCAACAGCTCAATGTTGTGTGATAAAATGGTTGAGTAAAAAGGTCTATACAACCGTATCAAACTGAACACAACTTTTAAATGTAATCTACCTGTCATTATTTAGCTTCAGGCCACTTCCAAGTATCATCCACGCCCATCGTCAAGAACGGTGACATGAGAAACATGCTCTTCTCAAAACTGTTACACTTGAAACAATTGCCTCCTTTATCGAAGACATTTAACGTCTCGTGAGCATCATGCTTAAACTGATGACTCGCTCAATCGAAAAATGGACACCCTGCAGTAGCGTGTAGGTTGATAGATGTAATATTTGTACACAGACACAACTGGCTGGAGTCTACACAAAGAGCCACTACAATTAGATACCAGTCCACTAATAAACACTAGAATAATTATCTGTGATTCAAGGTCTGTTCTTCAAGCACTTGAAGACTTCTGAAAGATCAACACCAAGAACATCATAATAGCAATTACAATTAATCTGTTTGATGCACAGAATAAAGGGTTCTGGATCTCTGTTGAATGGATATTATGTAACATAAATATAACCCATCATGAAGACACAGACATTGCAGCCAAATTAGCGTTTAACATAGATGAAGTTGAACTCGACCTAGGCATCCCCATCTCTGTTAAGACTATATTGTTCCAAACATTCATGTCAGAGAGAAATCCCAGACTCCAATATCTTGAAAGCACTAGTATTGAAATTTATGTTTTTTTTTTTTTTAGCTCTGATCCTAAATATAGGGGCAGCACAAAACGTGGACCAGACTGTGCGACACAGAGGTTGCCAGGATCAGGTTGGGTTACCGTTACCTGTGGCAGGTAGCTACAGGTGACGGATCTCCCAATCCTGAGCACTCCAGGTGCAAACTCTGTGAGCACGAACTGCGGCAGGAGCTTACACACTACATTACCGAATACCCAGGTGATTTGGCGTGTTTGACTAGGCCCTTCAGGCCTACTGGTATGAGGTACCTGGAGCTTTGTAACCACTATTAACTCTCGTGTTCTTAAGGATATCTTCATTATGAAGTCTGTCAGTACTGACTACAGATCGCATGGCCCTGAAGATTAACCATCCTGTGAGGCTGGAGATCTTATAGTATCACATCGTTTGTTTCTAGAATTTAGCAACCACTTAAGTCTAACCGCAAAGATTCATCAAGGATTTACGTAACCAGTTAAGGAACTTGTACATTTTTCCACAATCATAGAGGCGTTGTTTACATTTATTAAAACAGCTTACGAACTCAGAAACAATACGACGTTGTTTATAATAATAATAAATGATAAATAATAATAATAGTAATAATAATACTATGTAATCATGGCGGCTATGTAAACATAACCATCATGATTAAACAAAGATGTATATGTTTCGTAAGTGATTGCGTGATTGTTTCATAAATCTTGACCCAGGCTGGTCGAGGGTACCAGCATATATGTATCTAAATATGTAAACAAAACACGCAGTGTCCTTGTTGAGTTATTGTAAAAATTCCATTTTTTTTTATCGCCTACGAAAATTTTGTTGTGCCTCGGTGGGGAAAACCTGAAAAACTAATCTTTCGAGCCCACGTGTGCAAGCAATACCCCCCCCCCCCCCAACACACACACACACAATTTGTTTAGTGTTAGAGTGGTTAACAGATGGAATGCATTAGGCAGTGATGTGGTGGAGGCTGACTCCATACACAGTTTCAAATGTTGATATGATAGAGCCCAGCAGACTATGGAACCTGTACACCAGTTGATTGACACTTGAGAAGCGGGATCAAAGAGCCGAAGGTCAACCTCCGCAAGCACAACTAGGTGAGTACACACATGCTACGAGGAAAGATTACTGAAACTCGAAGACAGAAGAGTTAGGGAAGACATGATCACTACCTACAAAATTAGCAGAGTAACTGGCAGAGTAGATAAAGATAAACTGTTTAACACGGGAGGTACGCAAACAAGGGAACACAGGTGGAGACTGAATACCCAAATGAGCCACAGGGACGTTAGAAAGAACTTTTTCAGTGTCAGAGTAGTTAACAGAAGGAATGCATTAGGCAGTGATGTGGTGGAGGCTGACTCCATACAGTTTCAAATGTATGGAGTATGACAGAACCTGAATTCCAAAATAACGAGTAACAAAAAGGTTCCAACATCACATCTGAATACAAAATACACAACTACTCATCAACGTTAACAAAGTGGAATGATATTGCTCATTATTTATCAAAATACTTAAGAGCAAAAAATATATCATTCGGTGCAGATTACGATTTTCGCAAATACAAGAATATACGTGGACTTCAAAGTATACTCAACCGAGCTATATTCACTCCGTGTATTTTCTAATGTATAAAACTAAATTTTTGTCTCGATGAAGTAAATGTGCTGATTTAATTAATGTAACTTATCAGATCAAAAATTTGAATTTTATTTTATTCTAAAATCAGTTTTATTAAACACATTAATATTCAGCTATAAAGATTATTTGTTTTGTAACGAAACAAATTGAATTTGTATCGCAGTTATAAAATCCAAAATAAGTTTTTAAAAGACAGTTAGCCTTTATGACAACAAATTAGTCGCATTTCGTTAATGATAGCCAATCAGAACTCGCCATGAGGGAGACTAAATATCATCGGCTAGCATCTAGCCAATCACAAGTGAGATTACCTTCGTAACAATAGAGGAAGATGGAAAAAAAGGAAATTTCTTTCCAAATTGGAAATAATTTCTGATCCGGCATTAGTTATAATGCTTGTATCTGGATGGATACAAAAAAGGAGACCTGGTCGAGGACCGGGCCGCGGGGAGGTTATCTTGAGATGATTTCGGGGCTTTAGTGTCCCCGCGGCCCTTTAGTGTCCTCGACCAGGCCTCCACCCCCAGGAAGCAGCCCGTGACAGCTGACTAACACCCAGGTACCTATTTTACTGCTAGGTAACAGGGGCATAGGGTGAAAGAAACTTTGCCCATTTGTTTCTGCCTCGTGCGGGAATCGAACCCGCGCCACAGAATTACGAGTCCTGCGCGCTATCCACCAGGCTACGAGGCCCCACACTAAGGGGGCACTAAAGCCCCAAAATCATCTCAAGATAACCTCAAGAGACTATATATATATATTATATATATGTTATAGTTATAGTTAGGCGTGGGTTAAATTAGGCGATTAGGTTCTGCTGGCGATTATTTTATTTGAAATACGTACTGAATGATGTTGACGAGAAGTTGACGATGTTGACGAGGCTCGCCATGGCGGGAGCCCACACTCTATACACCAGTTGATTGATTGTTGAGAGGCGGAACCAAAGAGCCAAAGCTCAACCCCCGCAAGCACAATTAGGTGAATACACTTCCGTACTAATACACTCCACTGTAACCGGAAATTCCGGTTCGGATTGGACCATATCTGAACACATTCTCGGAGAGACTGATGACCTGTGATCTTCATGGCCTTGACTGACGACCATCACGTGGGTGAAGCATTTACAGAGTTTCGAACGGAGATCATTAATGAAACACTGCTCGAGAAATGTTCGATCGTGATCAGTTGTGAGTCGTGTGTGTTTGAGGACATGAATTGTTACAGAAGCAGCAAACATCTTTAACAGCAAAACATGTATAATTGTATGGCAGACGTCAAGCAAAGACGAAGGCTTGGTAAATGGCATAGTGGGACTGGTGACGTGGCCGAGGAAAGTCCGGACTTCAATAGTGTGGCAGCCAGGAAACAGATGGCGCTAGTGTTTGTTGACTTGTAGTGTCGGCTGGCCAGCCTGTTGGTGTAGTGCGTGTGCCTGGGGGTCTAGAGATGCGGGTTCGATCAGATCATACGGCCCTTTTTGTTATTTTCTCATAGATACATGTTTATGCAGCCCGTCCTCATAAACAAAGACCCAAAGTCCAATCCATGCACCAGCCAAACCCCCTGTTTATGAATGAAAAACAATTTACACACGAATCGCAACTAATGACGTTCGAACACTTCCGGAACAAGTGCTTCACTGGCGAATTTTGTTCAAACCACAACGCTGTAAATGCTTCACCCACGTACTACAAATACAAATAATCGCCAACAGAACCTGAACATCTAACCTAACCTATGTCTATATATGCACAATATGCTAATATATTATAATATTAATTTACATCTGAGAAAATTCTCGTTTTGAATGAATAGCATGTAAAAATTTATGAATGCGTCTGAGGGGTCGACCGCTGGATGTAATGGACTTGAGTCAAGGACAGGTTGAAATGCTTCACCCACGGATTACAAATACATATAATCGCCAACAGAACCTAAACACCTAACCTAACCAACGCCTATATATGCCGAATATGCTAATATATAATAATATCAATTAACACTTGAGAAAATTCCTATTTTGAATGAACAGCATACAATTTATGAATGGATCTTTGGGGTCGACCGGTGGATGGAATGGACTTGGTCTGAGGACGGGCTGGTTCATTGTTTATGTAAGCATCATAAAAAGACATGCGCAAGCATTACGACGACGAAGACTTTGGTGTTAAATGCTGAAGAACAGAGCAAGAGATCTTATTCTGCACTTATTAAAAAGAAAGGCTGCACATTGTCTTGTTGTTCCGCTGTCAACCCGTTTACAGTCTACGGGATATAACGAGAGCAGCGTTAGTATGGCTGTCTAGTTAATGTAGCTCTGTCCCTTTCAGCAACCCGTGCCTTGTGTTTAATTAGTTAATTAGTTGTTATACTCTTAACCGAACGTCACGAAAATGTATACCAGCAATATCTAAAAAAAAAGGTATATATTCAAACCGTTTCGATTTAATATTTTGTTTAACATAACCTAACCTAACATTACCAAACCAAAGTAAGCTTAACTTAATCTAACCTACCCTAATGTAATCTAACCTAACCCAATTTTATCTAACCTAACCTATATCTACGTCATACTTATGGCTTAGATTTCAACTCAAAATGTGGGATCCAGGATTCGAACCATGGGCGGGACACGTTTTTGTTTAAGTTTCCATTCACCTCATGTCTCTGTCCACTTAGCAGTAAACAAGTAACTTGAAGTTAAGCAAATGTTGTGGGGGTTACATCCTGCTAATTCGACCACAGGGAAAGGGGGGGAGGGGAGAGGGAGACCTCGATACAACCCTAAGTATATATATACACAGGCTTCCTGTCCCCCAAAAGGAAATCCAAACACAACAATTATTAAAGAAATTACTAAAACAATTGAGTGGATATAGCTTGAACATTTACATCAAAAGATAAATATGTATTCAGTATATAAATTAAATATTATGGTTTCAGTAAGTCATTTTGTAAGTTTCATTAAGAAAGACATGCTGGATGTCAACATAGATTCAGTGGATTAAACATAGATTCAACAACAGTAGATTCAGTGGCAGGGACTAAGTGATCAAAAACAAACTGTTTAGTAAATGAAACAGACTGTTCAGCGTTGGTGGGAGTGGAACAGATGGAGAACAAAGCCTCTTGAGACAACGAGAAAGTACTCCTAGAGTGTACGAGTGCTGCCAAAGAGCAACACTCGACCTCATCCACTCTCCATTGAACCCACTCTCCCTTCCACCTATTCTATCTTCCACTCACTCTCCCTTTCAAGCACTATTTAGCTCTTATCTTTGTATCCCTTTGCAAGTGTAATTGACCTCACCTCGCACTAGTTATTTTACTTAAAGAATGTAAAATGTAAACTGAATCTACTCTGAACGACATTCAAGTCCATTCTTCAGATGACTTATTGGTCGATGCGACGCAGCTTCTCTTTATATCCAACCAAACTCACCCATATCCATGTTGAGCCTACGCTTGAAACAAGTCAGGGAGCAAGCGTTTATTATCTTATGACGTTAATTACTCCCCTAAATCTCCAACCCATTTCTTAAACCAGGACTGACCAAATGTCCTTTCTGAATCTAACCTTATTATCCATTTTGTGTCTACTGTTTAGGGTTAAATTTTCTCTTGATGTATTTAGCGTCATGTAAATATACAATTCGTTATACATTGTTATCCATTTGTATACTTTAATCATGTCCAGCATTACTCTTCGTCCCTCTCAAGAAAATTTGTCAAATTTGACAAATTAATTTGACAAATTTGAGTCCCTCAGATTTGTTAAGCTTGAGCATTTCTAAGTAAACCCATATTACAAATAGTTGATTTAATCGATTTTCGTGACGTATAATAATGGCTTTTACGATTATATATTGACGCGATTTTCTCACAGTAGAAGTTAAGCTAACTGGCAGATAGATCAAAATCCCCTTCTTAAAACTCGGCAGCACATTAGAAACACTCCATGATATCAAGACTATGTTCGACTGTGAAGGGGAGCATCTGGGAGGGAGGGATGGTCACTGATAAGTTTCTTTTTCTTTCACATTACAAACAAATTATGGGTGAGAAAGTATCAACCCCCTCCACACTCCCTAGCAAAGGTAGGGACCTACTTGGGGGAAGGAGAGTTAGCAGGTCCTCCTTCTACCATAGGGACTCCTTGAACAGGAATGTGTCCCCCCCCCCCCCTCCCTAACAACCACCGCAGGGACCCCACTCTTCGAATGATTCTAGTTTTGGAGAAGAAACATGATGGCCCACACATCTATGGTTCATCCAATAAAATCAGCAGACTTCTAGATGTTACTCGGCTTAGACTCGGTTACAAGTATCTCTGGGAATTCTCATTATCTGCAGATGTAGACCTGACCAAATGAAAACTGTATCAAGAAAATTATTCGCACACCCTCCGTCACTATGTGATGGAGTGCGAAAAGATACGTGAATTCAGAGACAATTCTATAACCAATGTTCCAACGATGTGTAAATATTTAATTCAAAATGATCTGCTACCATAAATTTTAGCCAATTATCCCCAGTTTGTTAACTGTAGGTAGTAACTAAGTGATTGTAACCTATCCACTGCTGCCCACTGGATGGGGGGGGGGGGCCGGTGGGCAGGACAAACATATCAATTATGACACTAGCTTTCCACATATGTCAGTTGCTTAATTTAGAAACTGTACTTGTGGTCGATCTGGAACCCATTGATGATGTGACGACTTATACTGAATTTTGTAACTAGCTCATCAAGATTGTAACTTGCTTAGCTAAATGAATTGTGGGGTTCAGTCCCTGAGCCCATTATGTGCCTCTGTAACCCTTTCTACTACCGTCCACAAGATGGGTATGGGGTGCATAATAAATGAGCTAAACTAAACTGACTAAGTCAGTAACCACAATTGGAAGAGCCCACCGAGAGATGTAGGGAGAGAGGGGAGGAGATGGGGGTGAGGGGGAGGGGTTATGATGATCTAAAAAGGTTGTATATTGATCAATAATCTGTCTGGCACCATAACATAGATGTTATTGTTGCCTCTCAAAACGGTGTAGGGATTCACCTGTTGCTCGGGGAAGCTGTTTCTTAAATGTTTACTTCTTCTTAAGAGAAAGACCTTGAGATAATCCTCATCTTCTAGGTAATTAGGTTGGAGAATTCAGAACTTTTACTACTGACTTCTACGCTTCAACCTGCTCACCACCTCCCCCTCCCCCCTCCCCCCCCCCCACCATTCCCGTCCCACTCCTCTTCCATAAATATTGGAACTGCTGAAATAAAACTACTTATTTTTAAGAGTTTAAAAGTCAAGGTTAACAAAGATTTGCTTAAAAAAAAGGTATGTAATAATAATTTTTTTATTCAGTAATAATTAAGTGCTTAAATAAGATGTATAAAACGCAAGGAGCTCGCTAGAAAAGATAGATTAAGTTCTCTTTGAAAAAAAACTAATAATAATAAAACTCAAGAATTAAGGCTAAGTTTTAACACCATAAAATATGCACACAAAAACAGCACCTGTTAATGAGCAAAGAAAGTGTGCGTCGCAAAAAAAACATGAGAGCAAATTCGCGTACATACGCATATAGTCCCTGGTGTCCATTGCGTGCGGGAAGAATGCGTCTTTGTAATCTACGCTGCTGCTTCGCTTGAAAATTTTACCAGATGTTCACACCGCCCCCCAGCCCCCCCCCTACCTTAAAAAAAATTCCTGGCAGGCAGAGCACAAATCCGCCGGTGGTATATTTGACCCGTCTTGAATATTTTAGTGTATTCCACATATAACTTTTTCAGGACTTGGGGGACTACGCAATAACAAGGTCTCTTAGCTCCATGTTATGTCATGGAGGTCACTTCCCACCAGACTGAATATTGATTTTTTTTTTGTATAAAAAATACTATATATATTCCTTTATATTTTCAGTGCACATAAATTTCTGATGATTTTTGTTTTTATTTAAATGGGGTTTAAGTTATGGTTGTCGACGCGGTTCATTCTTTGGTTAATTTATAATCACCAGTGCTTTTGAACTTTTTTTAAAGGGGTTACTTTGATCAAGGAATGATCTGTTCAATTGTACTTTATTCAAGAAATACTTTGCTCATGGAGTACTTTGTTCACAGAGGACTTTTTTCAAAGAAATACTTTGTCCTAGAACATTGTTCAAAGGTACCTTGTCCTAATATGTTGTTCAAGGGTACTTTGTTCAAGCAGTACTTCAGCTTAAATTATATCACGTTATTTGGCACGAGAAAAGTCTAGATAACTTTCTAGCACATTATCTAGTGCTAGAAAACTGTTTAGCACATTATCAAGTATTAGGGAACGCTTTGGCATATTTCCTGGTGCTAGAAAAAATCTTGCATTTTTGGTCTGAATAGAAAACAGTTTGGTAAATTTTTAGCGTTTTTATCAGATTCAGTTTTTTATCCTATTGTACTCTCATTTCACAAAACAGATGGTATCTTCTTGAGGTTATCTTGAGATGATTTCTGGGTTTAGCGTCCCCGCGGCCCGGTCCTCGACCAGGCCTCCATTTTGTTACACACCCCAGGAAGCAGTCCGTAGCAGCTGTCTAACTCCCAAGTACCTATTTACTGTTAGGCAACATGGGCATCAGGGTGAAAGAAACGCTGCCCATTTGTTTCAGCCTCCACCGGGGATCGAACCCGGAACCTCGGGACTAAGAATCCGAAACGCTATCCACTCAGCCTAACGCTGTCAGGGCCCCCATGACATCTGTTCAAAGGTACAGCAGTGGTTCAAATGTTCAAATGGTAAAGCAGTGGTTTCAACTCTTGCAGCATCTTATACATATGTGTTCGTGAGTAATTTTCAGCTTTGGATAAAAAGTTGTCCCTCTCAATTCAAGCTTATTTTCTATTTTCAATATGTAGACGGTTCTTGTCTAACCTTCAATGATTGCTCACATGTGAAAAAGTTTGTTTTGTACTTGAACTGTAAACATTTAAACTTTTGCTTGTGAAATTGAGGTCAATTCAAAAGCTGTATTTTACAGTCATTAATTTCTAATAATGGTGGTTCTTTGAATTAAATGCTTTTCCAAGCATTAGAAAATTAGAAAATTACTGTATTAGAAAAATTTGAAACACTTCTTGGATACAAAATTCTTACTTATAGTCATTATTTTCATAATTACTTACAGTTCAAATTCCCACAGCCATTGTAGATAATGATTGTGTCAAATTTACATATTTGGGTACTGTTATACATTATAATTTGTGTCATTATTAGACATACGATTCCACGAACTTGCTTCACGCTGTGTTTACCAAGAATCACAACACTGCGAATTAATTAAAATGTTAGTATTCAAATTGTACGACGGTTGGGGATAGCCAATCACAAATCAAGTAAGCCTCTGACGTCATTCTCCACAGAGAGCTGGTATCAGCCGTTCTGGTGACCAGTCAGTATTCTCACAGACCCAGAGTAGGTAGGACCTCGGTAGGCCAGATATATACTATGTTATCTTAATAAACTGCAGAAGTGACCATCTGTGTATTCTCTACAAGCCAGCAACAACCATACATCCAAGAAGGTGACAAATAAAAACACAGGGACCTTTAACCCCTCTCTGACCTCAGATGTGGTGTGGTTGACCTCTTTTTCAATGTTCGAACTAAATGGTACGAAACGTGGGGGAATATGGCGCTTCACGAACCCTTAAACACCGTATCAGCGGCCATATATGTCACCCTTACCGCACACTATAGGTCAGCCCCTCAGGGAACTTTCGTTCTCTGCCAGTTGAGACCACTGTGGAGAGATGAGCTACTTTATTATTAACATCTTTATTGACAAGATTAATTACAATTTTGCTTAATCTGAGCAATTCAATTAGGTCTTATAATAGTGAGGATGATGTTCGTATTCACTGTCACACAAGACAGCGGCCCTGTTCTCACTTCCAATTCTCACCAAGAAGATCTCAACATCTTGGAATCTATCTCTATCGCGAAAATGTGAACAGAGTTGAACAGCTCCGAGTTCTCAACTGAGCGTCGTCGTTTCGTCATGTTCTGGTGTGGCTTGATCATCATCTCAACTCAACTGCTCATCTAATTTTCGTCTTTTCGAAGTATGTTGTTAGGTCTTTTTTATTCTATTTTCTATATTCATGATAATTTTTGCTCTATACTTTGCATATCTTTTATTTAGGCTTTTATTGTTTAAGGCTATTGAATTCATATTAATTTAGAGATATTTTGACTTTAGATTTGTGATTTTTAGCTAAGTTTGCCGAATAATGATGTTCTTTTGTTTCAGTACTGGGGATGGGGGTACATTGTTCTCTCTCTCTCTCTCTCTCTCTCTCTCTCTCTCTCTCTCTCTCTCGCTCTCTCCATGTCTACAACAAGCAAGCATCTCAATTAGCAACACTTGAACATGCTGTACTCGAACCAGTCGGGTGATTGTCAACCCTAACACGCGTAAATAACGCGGAGGTGCACAAACGCTTCTCCTGAACGTATACCATACTCTTTTTGCCCTTGTCGCTAGTTTACAAAAGTTCTTGAAAACACATCATATAGCCTTGAGGCCTTATAGTGCCTCTATATCTTCTCTCTCCCACTCTCTCTTCCCCATACTCAACCCTATTCTTCCCCAGACCCATACCCATCCTTCCCCATACCCATCCCTATCCTTCCCCATACCCATCCCTATCCTTCCCCATACCCATCCCTATCCTTCCCCAAACCCATCCCTACCTTCCTCTCCCCTAACCTAAATCACGTCAGATACTTATACAAAATTTTCATTGTGTCAGTGGACGTTCATATGTGCGTGTTACGGCGATCTGAGTGGATAATGCGAATGATGGGGAGGGGGTAATTAGTGTGATTTGAGGCTAATGAGGTTATTGCCAGAGCTGTGATTTCCATGGTTAACTATCCCTATAGCTCCAGTCAAGATTAAAAAATACACACACACACACACACACACACACACACACACACATACAGTTTCAAGTGTAGATATGATAGAGCCCAATAGGCTCAGGAACCTGTACACCTGTTGATTGACAGTTGAGAGGCGGGACCAAAGAGCTAGAGCTCAACCCACGCAAGCACAATTAGGTGAGTACACACACACACACACACACACACAAGAAGGGGGAAGGGGGGGTTGAAGGAGGCGGGGTGGTAGTAGTTGAGTGTAACTTACGATGTCCTTCATCTGTACAAGGGTTACGAGCATGACTTAAGCGTTCGTAACCCGTAACCTTGATCGTGGAAATGGCCCTCGTGAGATGTAACACAACGAGGCTCCTGAGCCTCGACCCTTGCAAGGTTGCAGTGATGCAACAGCCGGAGCTCACTCAGTATCCAAGACACTACGGGCTCACCATAGCCCGTGCTACTTTGAACTTTTTGTTCCAAGTAGCGAATCTTTAACAACAACAACCCCGTCATGCTGGCAATGAATGCCGTAGTGCCTACGCCATTTATTGCCGGCAACTACCCAACAAAATACCTCAAGGTGAAGTAATTTTCGGAGAAAGCCGCAAGCCATTACGACTATATAGCACTTGGAAGCGGGTATGAGGATATGAATTTAGGACGTGTGGGGAAAGAAATGGTGGCTAACCACTTGAACGGTCGGGGATTGAACGGCGACCTTGCAAGAGGCGAGATCGTCACTCCATAGTCCAGTCTAAGTGACCGTAACAAACTTCGAGACAACAGTAACAATAGAATATCATGATAGGGATCGCCTTGTTCGCCCGCTTGGGGCGAGGGTCGTATCAAGTGGTTGTAATAACAACTCAAATACCGGTAATTAATGTGATGATAGTGAGGAAAATGATTAATTTATGTACGTCTGTGACCAGGTATACTTTATGTATGTCTGTGACTAGGTATACTTTATGTATGTCTGTGACCAGGTATACTTTATGTATGTCTGTGACTAGGTATACTTTATGTATGTCTGTGACCAGGTATACTTTATGTATGTCTGTGACCAGGTATACTTTATGTATGTCTGTGACCAGGTATACTTTATGTACGTCTGTGACCAGATATACTTTATGTATGTCTGTGACTAGGTATACTTTATGTATGTCTGTGACCAGGTATACTTTATGTATGTCTGTGACAAGGTATACTTTATGTATGTCTGTGACTAGGTATACTTTATGTATGTCTGTGACCAGGTATACTTTATGTATGTCTGTGACCAGGTATACTTTATGTATGTCTGCGACTAGGTATACTTTATGTATGTCTGTGACCAGGTATACCTTCCGTATATTTGTGACCAGGTATACCTTCTATATGTCTGTGACCAGGTATACCTTCTGTATGTCTGTGACCAGGTATACCTTCTGTATGTCTGTCAACAGGTATACCTTCTCTATGTCTGTGAACAGGTATACCTTCTGTATGTCTGTGAACAGGTATACCTTCTGTATGTCTGTGAACAGGTATACCTTCTGTATGTCTGTGACAAGGTATACTTTATGTATGTCTGTGACAAGGTATACCATCTGTAATGAACATATCTTAAAACAGGAACTGAAATAAATGTTGTTTCCCTTGATTATATAATTCAGAAAATAGTTATGACATCACAATTACGTTGTAAATAGTCGTGTTGTATATTATCAAAAACACAGATTTATTTAAACTGTTTTACCTGTCAAGGAAAATCATCATTATCTGCAAAGAGTAAATTAAAATTATATGGTATTTCGAGGTAGACAGCCAGTCCACCATTTTGATATCCATTTTGGAGGTGTTCTCGTGGTCAGATTCTGTCGTATTTTGAATTTATTCAGCAATGGTTCCTGGTCTGGAAAACGTTTATAAAGCTTATGAAGGAATTTTGCCCAGGTCTAAATGCAAATAGCCTGGACTATTTGTACAAATTCCCCATCTCCACAAACACCGCAAACCAACTTAACGGAAACAAAAAACCCTCCTTTACCTTTTCAGCCTTCCTTAGTGTATTATTAATAAGCACTTAACCACTGAAGGTGATTAAGATGCTTTTACAAGCGTAGGTTATAGTTACATCATATACAATGTATAAGTGACGTATTACATAGTCTATCTTGGGTACAAGTTCAGTATATCATCAAGAGTTTCAGTATTCAGACACAAACACACGCACTGTGAGTTTGTCTGTAAATATCAGATAATATTTACAGAGTTACAGAAGTTTTTCTATAGCAGCTATCTTACGTTGTCAAAGTAGGAGAGACATAAATGTGTATATGTATATATATATATATATATATATATATATATATATATATATATATATATATATATATATATATATATATATATATATATATATATATGCGTACAGGATATGTGGAAGCTGGTCAATATTGCATTTCACTTTTGTAAACGCACATTAATGACACTATGTAAATAACATCTCGAACACTGTTTATGTAGGACAGAGGCATTTTAAAAGCACTACAATCACCTTCTGTGGTTGATTGTTCAATAAATCACTGAACTATATGTTTAACAGATCTCTAACCCTCTCCATTGAGGACAGAAGAAAATGTATTTATGTTGGTTAGCATTGCAAATGTGTGGCCACGTCTGTGGTGGAAAATAACACTTCTACGTCCTATACTCATCTATAACACTTCTACATTCTCCTCCAAACACCTCTACACCCTCCTCCAAATACAAGTTCCTTTCCTCCCTCTCTTCAAGGTTCTCTCATCCCTCTCTATAAGTTCCTTTCCTCCCTCTCTACAAGTTCCTTTCCTCCCTCTCTACAAGTACCTCTCCTCCCTCTCTACAAGTTCCTTTCCTCCCTCTCTACAAGTTCCTCTCCTCCCTCTCTACAAGTTCCTCTCCTCCTTCTCTACAAGTTCCTCTCACTCCTCCGTCATACGAGCGCCTCTCCACTCTACACAACTATCCACACACACCCTACACACACAGTTCAAATAACCTCCCATCACCCAACACCTCCTGAAACATCCATCACCACTTCAACCCCCTTCACTAACACCCCAGCCTCCTCTACACTCCCCTCGGTCAACACCCAACCTTCTCTACACCCTCTTTACCATCCCAGTCATCCTGTCTATGGCCTCTACATCAACGACCTTGCCCTAACAACCCTAAACCCACACAATCGAACCCACAACCTTCCCTATCCACCTCCCCTACACCATGCCCCTTCTCCCCCATCATCCCCTTCCACCTACACCCCCCCCCCTTTAAACAACACCCCAAGCCTCTTCTTCAACAACACTCACGTACATTCCTCTAACCTATTTACCTACACCTAAATATCACATACACTCTTAAATTTGCTTCCAAACCGCTTCTAAACCCATCTCCCTTTCTTATACTCCTCCCCCCCATAACCCCAACCATCACCCCCAACAACCACCCCCAACAACCACCCCCAACAACCACCCCCCAACAACCACCCCCAACAACCACCCCCACAACCACCCCCCAACAACCACCCCCAACAACCACCCCCAACAACCACCCCCAACCTACAACCAGAACCCTCATCTTAACTACGACGATAATTTAATTAATTTCGACGATAATTTAATTAATTACGACGATAGATTAGGGGGAAAAATTTCGCAACCTTAGACAAGATAAGAAACAAGAGGGGGATATGATCACTACATACATAATGCTGAAGGGAATAGACAAAATGAACAAAAATATCCTCAGTATGAACAGAGAAAGTATGTAGGAGAAGGAGGAGGATATAGATGGATGTTGGAAATGTAAAGTCGAAGATATGTATATATACTCGTACCCTGTACGGGTGGTCAACAAATGTATTGAAAGAAGAAGTCTAGGAAGCCACCTCCATCCAGATCTTTAAAGCCAGATTCAACCAATGAATCAAACGTCAGAGAAGGTAAGTAAAAAACGCGTTACAAAATGGCTATGAGAGGAGGAGGGGCAACGCAGAGCTGAATCTCACTTGCCTGTAGTCACTTAATTGTGTAAACAACCCACCCAACATATGATATGACTTGAAAGTGACAACGTTTGGCTCCGTCCTGGAGTCTCACACATCGTCCCAAGATAAGAGACGGACCGAGACGTCGATCGTCACTTTCATGACATTTCACATGTGTGTGGGTTGGGTTATTTTCTTCAGACACGTTATTGTGACTTGTTATTGTGACTTGTTCTGTGCTTGGGTGAGCGCCAACACTTCCCCACACACACACACACACACACACACACACACACACACACACACACACACACACACACACACACACACACACACACACACACACACGCCACCAGACGAGGCAGGAACTGAAGAGAAATGTCATCTTCAGAACGCTATAGTAACTTTCAATAAGTGTTAGGTAGTCTGGTAGGAGGCCTGGTCGACGACCGGGCCGCGGGGACGCTAAGCCCCGGAAGCACCTCAAGGTAACCAAGGTAAGGTAGTCGTGTTGGCTTAGTGCTGTCTCATACTTACCTTACCTTACCTTTATGGACAAATACACAGTTTACGGAGGTCAGTCACGAACACATATGATACAACCCGTTCTCGCAAATTCGTAAAGTCAATATTGACTTATTAACTACGTGCATAGGTGATATACTAAACATAATAGATACCCTTAAAAAGATTCATAGAAAACACCGACCGTACCTAACCTTGTTAGTATCTTAAGATAAGCATCTTATTGCTTCATAATTACAATTATTACTTAACCTATACCTATTATAGGTTAGGTAATAATTGTAATTACGAAGCAATAAGATGCTTATCTTAAGATACTAACAAGGTTAGGTAAGGTCGGTGTTTTCTATGAATCTTTTTAAGGATATCTATTATGTTAAGTATGTCACCTATGCACATATTTAATAAGTCAATATTGACTTATTAAATTTGCGAGAACGGGTTGTATGATACATCCTACTCTCATCCTCCCCTCTAAACCCCCGCTACCGGGGCGCCACCTGCCCTCTCATCTCCAAACCCAAACCCCTTACGTCTACCCCCTTTCCACTTCCTGTCTACTCCTTCCCATTACTGCCTCCCCTTGCAAACCCTTCCCCACCACCCTGCCCCATGAAGCCGCGCCTTCCGCACCCATTAATATGGATTTGCACTACCGCTCAATCTTAATTGGCTGCGGCATGATACATAGTGGTGGAACACCAGCCTACACCTCATCTCACCATGATTTTGACTTCGTTATTTTGACCGTCTTGCTGGGCGCTGCTGGGCGCTGCTGGGAGCTGGGGAAAGGGAAGGACGCAAAGGAAGCACTAGGGGTTAAAGACGTGGAATGGATAGGAAGGGTAGATAGAACGGAAGATTGGATGGTTGAGGGAGAGGACTGACGTAAATAGCGATAGTTGGGGTTGATAACAAGGAGAGCCTGGTGATGGGGAAGACCTGGTGATGGGGAAGACCTGGTGATGGTGTGAGATGTTGAAAGGATGGAAGATCATAAACATATGTTAAGGGGAGCAAAATTAAACAAAACAAAATTATAATGTGTGGAAGGAGAGCCAGGGAGAGATAATCGGTCTTAACACCAGCAATAACATGTAAGACACTCTCTCGTCCCTTCCCTTAAATATAAGGGAAGGAGCAGTGTGCGCTCCTTACCTAATATCATTAATGTATAATGATTTACTGTAAATATATAGCTCTTGAAATAGAACATTCTCTGTAACTAGCTGACATTGTAATTATAAGGTGTGAAGGATAGATGAAATTGTTTATGTAATAATCACCGTTGAGGTCTGATAAAGACCTTCTGTGCTCTCTGTAATCCCTTTTTGCGCTAGCGCTCACAGGATGAGTATGGGTTGCACAATAAACTCGCCGATTCCGGCGGCAACAATCAAATTCTTACCTCAGTAGAGGCGTCGCCGTCGTCGTCGTCAGCCACAAGAGCAAATAACTTCATTTATATATACGTTTGTGTGTATGTTCAGTATGTATTTGGAGAATGCTAAAAGGAATTTCTTCCTTACCTTTCACCTTATATTACTTATCTCACTACCTTTCACTCTCTTCTCCACCTACACCACTTCCACCCCCTCCCCGTTCCATCCCTTCTGGGTCTGCCTTATACGTCGTAACGTCTGGCTCACTTCCTTATACTGCCTAATACCTGCCTATTCCTACCCGACACCCCTTCTTCCTTCCTTATGCTTCCTAACACCCCTCCTATCTCCACCCAGCCATCTCCTATTTCCTACCTCACTACATCTTCTCCATTTCTTCATTATCATCACTTTGCAACAACTCTTTCTCCTATTCTTTTCCCTATTTCCCCCTCCCTGAGATTCCTCTTCCTACCTCTCATTAGACCTCCCTTCCTCCTCATCACCCTCAATAATACTATGTAGCGTCCCTATCCTATCCTAATATCTAGTTTAAACCTTACCCTTGCCCCAAAACTTCACATTTCCCTAAATCCTCTCCAATCCTCAAAATCCCCACCATCCAGGGAAAAAAAAAGACCCTTAAGCCAAGCCAAACTTTCCCCTCTTTCCCCTCCCCTCTCAAATCACCCACGCTCTCACTAGTACCTTCTACCCCCCCCCCCCTTCCTCTTCCAGGTACAAAACATCCATCCCTCAAACAAAGGATTTACGGGCTATTCATGCCCGTGCCACCTCTTGGGTGGCTTAATCAATCAATCAATCAAACAGAACATCGTCAATTCAACTATTCATCTCCTTAAACCAGCCCATTCTCCTGTTGTTGTTGTTGTTGTTATAGATTCAGCTACTCGGAACACGTTCCAAGTAGCACGGGCTATGGTGAGCCCGTAACTTACCTGGCACAGGAGCGGGGCAAGAAGCACGGGCTATGGTTAGCCTGCCATTCTCCTGTTTAGATAGTACTTATGGTAACTATGTGGATCATGGTACATATATATTGACGTAATAGACACTTAGAACGTAGAATTTGGTGTTGTTAAATTTGGAAAAACCGGGAAAGGTTTTGTATTTCTGATGGAAATATAACTAATTTAACCATCCTAGGCCTAATATACGTTGAGAGCTAATATAGTACATATATGTACTATACTAGGCCTAGGAATATTTAAGTTTGGTTTTATTTGTATTTTTCCGGCCTCTATAAAGTGGATAGTACCAGGTCTAGTATCTAATTGTCCATTAGGTCAATATATGTACGATGGTCCACAGAGTTACAAATTACGGGCTATTCATGCCCGTGCCACCTTTTGGGTGGCTTAATCTTCATCAATCAATCAATCGAGTTACAAAAGTTACTATCCTCATCCTCCTAAAAAGGAGGATGGGATATCTTAAATACCTGATCTCATACCGGGTCCGCTATCCTACCTCCTTGACTACCTCTCACTTCCTCCTTGGCTACCTCTCACTACCTCCTTGACTACCTCTCACTTCCTCCTTGACTACCTCTCACTACCTCCTTGACTACCTCTCACTTCCTCCTTGACTACCTCTCACTACCTCCTTGACTACCTCTCACTTCCTCCTTGACTACCTCTCACTACCTCCTTGACTACCTCTCACTTCCTCCTTGACTACCTCTCACTACCTCCTTGACTACCTCTCACTTCCTCCTTGACTACCTCTCACTTCCTCCTTGACTACCACTCACTACCTCCTTGACTACCTCTCACTTCCTCCTTGACTACCTCTCACTACCTCCTTGACTACCTCTCACTACCTCCTTGACTACCTCTCACTTCCTCCTTGACTACCTCTCACTACCTCCTTGACTACCTCTCACTTCCTCCTTGACTACCTCTCACTACCTCCTTGACTACCTCTCACTTCCTCCTTGACTACCACTCACTACCTCCTTGACTACTTCTCACTTCCTCCTTGACTACCTCTCACTTCCTCCTTGACTACCTCTCAGCAAGAGGCCTCACGGATCGTTGCCCTAAGAGCCCGGGTTCGATTCCAGGCCGAGGCAGAAACAAATGGGAAGTTTCTATCACCCTGATGCACCTGTTCACCTAGTAGTAAATGGGTACCTGGGAGTTAGACAGCTGGTACGGGCTGCTTCCTGGGTGTGTGTGTGGCTGTGTGTTAGAAAGAAATATGTAGTAGACATTGTAATAGACATTATAGATAAATAAATTGGTTAGAAAGGCGGGGTCTAAGAGCTAATAGCTGGCTTCTGCAGACGAATTATAAATCCAAAGACAAGGGAACGAGGAAAGAAAACCTGTCACGGGTAAGGGGAGGGAAGGGAACTATCATGGAAAAACGCCAAGTCATTACGACTCTATAGCACTTGGAAAGGATCAGGATAAGGATTTGGGATGGGACGGGGGAGGGGGGAAGGGGGAAGAAATGGTTCCCAACCACTTGAAAGGTCGGGGATTGAACGCCGACCAGCATGAAACGAGACCGTCGCTCTACCGCCCAGCCCAAGCACTTGGGCATGTCACACAAAAGGTGAAAAACAAAGGACCTGCAAATTCCATGGTGTGAAAGGCGATATAGAGGTTACAGAAACCTTTCAAGAAACGTTTGGAAGGAGGATAAATTTAGATATCCCGAGGCTCAGCAGAAATATCTACGAACAAAAAGAAGACAAAAGGATGAGAGAAAAGTGGAATTAGAGAGTCCGGAGGATAATATTAACACACTCTCCCCACACACACACACACACACACTTGATAATGGATCCAGGATGAACACACAGGGATATATATACACCCTTCCAGGGTGTATATATATCCTGCTTCTCGGTGTATATACACACTGAGATTTTTTATTGTTGCCGCCGGAGGCAGCTAGTTTATTGTGCATCCCATACCCATCCTGTGAGCGGTAGCGCAAAAAGCATTACAGAGGGGCACAAAAGGTCTTTATCAGACCTCATCTTAGATTATTACATAAACAATTTGATCTTAGTTTGCTTTAGTTCTGGACTATGTTAAGAACTAAAGTATACTTACTGGGCTGGTCAGTGAATATTTGTGGTGGTCTTAACAACCTTTCGAAGGTTGATAGGCCTTAGGCCCAAACACCCAACACAAACAAGCGTCGTCACTCAGTGTGGATTATTTGTTTTCATCTACGTTATTGTGACGTATTCTCGACGTCCAGAGGCTGGCTGCAGGTCTGGTCCCAGAACGCAGGGCAATGTCAGGAAAAAGGCTGAGGGCGTTAGACCTTGCTACCCTGGATAAGGCTTTACTACGCTGGATAAGACTTTACTACGCTGGATTAGACTTTACTATGCTGGATAAAAAGTGTTTGACAACGGCGAGAGGACCACAAAATGCAAGATTCTTAGAGATATTGCAGATAAACAAATGGTTAGCATGAGGAGATATAATGCAAGAGTGCATGGGTTTAAGGAGGTTTAACCCCCCCCCCCCCCGGTCCTCCATGGAGATGTTAGGGAAACATTTCTCTATCATGGTAGTAAGTAAATGGAAGGAGTTGGGAGTGCTGGAGGATAACACAATTCTCACCCTGTGATAACAAGTGGGTTTTAACCCATTGTAACTGTAGACTGGAGGATGACAGGTGGGGCCCAGGAGCTGTAAATCTACATGTTTTCACATGTATGTGAGTAAACACACAAACACACACATACTCACAGGAGAAGTATTGAGCCCAATAGGCTCAGGAACCTGTACATTAGTTGATTGACAGTTGAGAGGCGGGACCAAAGAGCCAGAGCTCAACCCCCGCAAGCACAACTAGGTAAGTACACACACATTAATATGACAAAAAAACGAATTCTTGTTTTGAAAACAAACAAAAATACAAATATAAACTCATGAAGAGCATTTAAAAGATGAGGAAATATCGATGGCTCTCGCCCTGAGAAGGAGCAAAGTTAGGAGTGATGAGTTACCTCACCAAAGTGCGGGAACTTATAATTCTGCTGGGGTGCTGTGTGTGGAGTGGGGGGGGGGGGGTTCTGGGGCGAGGGTGTGGGGAGAGAGAGGAGGAATGTGGGGTAGTGGATGGAAGTGAGTGGTGGGAGGGGGGGGGAGGGTTGAGTGTGGAGCTGTGGGTTATTGAGTGGGCGTGAGCAGTGGGAGAGATAGCGTGGGTGAGAGATAGCACAGGAGGTGGTGTGCCTGCTACTCTCCATAGTGTATAACAAATCACTGGTAACAGGTGAACTGCCAAAAATTTGGAAGACGACTAATGTAGTCCTGATATAAAGGAAGGGGGGATAGACAGGAGACACTGAACTACAGGCCAGTGTCCCTAATTTGCATACCATGCAAGTTGATGGAGAATATTGTGCGAAAAAAAGCTAGTGGAACATCTGGAACGAAAGAACTTTGTAACACAACATCAGCGTGGGTTCAGGAATGGCAAGTCATGCCTCACAGGATTAATTGAATTCTACGACCAGGCAACCAAAACCAGACAAGAGAGGGGTGGGCAGACTGCATATTTTTGGATTGCCAGAAAGCCTTTGACACAGGACTACACAAGAGGCTAGTGCAAAAGCTGGAGATGCTGGTTGGAGTAAAAGGGAAGGTACTCCACTGGATAAGAGAGTACCTAAGCAACAGACGACAGCGAGTCACTGTGAGGGGTAAGGCCTCAGATTGGCGAGACGTCACCAGTGGAGTCTCGCAGGGTTCAGTCCTTGGACCCATACTGTTTCTGACATATGTAAATGATCTCCCAGAGGATATAGAATCGTTTCTCTCATTGTTTGCTGATGATGCAAAAATGATGAGGAGGATTAAGACAGAAAGATAGTATGAGGCTACAAGATGACCTAGACAAACTGAATGAATCGTCCAACAAATGGCTACTAAAATTCAACCCCAGTAAATGTAAGGTAATGAAACTAGGGGGGTGAAAACAGGAGGTCAGACACAGGATACCGAATGGGAGATGAAGTCCTTTATGAAACGTACAGGGAGAAAGATCTAGGAGTTGATATCACACCAAACCTGTGTGATTAGCCCTGAAGCCCACATAAAAAAATAACTTCTACGGCGTAATACGAGGCTGGCTAACATCAGAACTGCCTTCAGGAACCTGTGTAAGAAATCATTCAGAACTTCTATACCACATACGTAAGACCAATCCTGGAGTATGCGGCCCCAGCATGGAGCCCGTACCTTGTCAAGAACAAGACAAAGCTCGAAAAAGTTCAGAGGTATGCCACTAGGCTAGTCCCAGAACTAAGAGGCATGAGTTACGAGGAAAGGCTGCGTGAAATGCACCTCTCGACACTGGAAGACAGAAGAGTAGAAGTAGACACTACCCCTACAATACCCCTAACCCTACAGCCTCCATTCCCTACAAAATTCTCTGAAGAATTGACAGGGAAGATAAACATAAACTGTTTAACACTGGTGGTACGCGAACAAGGGGACACAGGTGGAAACTGAGTACCCAAATGAGCCACAGGGACGTTAGAAAGAACTTTTTCAAGGTCAGAGTAGTTAACAGGTGGAATGCATTAGGCAGTGATATGGTGGAGGCTGACTCCATACACAGTTTCAAATGTAGATATGATAGAGCCCAATAGGCTCTGGAATCTGTACACAGTTGATTGACAGTTGAGGGGCGGGACCAAAGAGCCAGAGATCAACCCCCGCAAGCACAACTAGGTGAGTACACCCGGGGTGGGGAGGGGCCTCGCGGCTGAGTGGATAGCGCTCAGGGGTCGTAGTCCTAAGGGCCCGGGTTCGATTCCCGGCCGAGGCAGAAACAAATGGGCAGAGTTTCTTTCGCCATGATGCTTATATTCACCTAGCAGTAAATAGGTACCTGTGAATTAAACAGCTGCTACGGCCTGCTTTCTGGGGATGTTTGTGTGTGATGGAAAATACATGTAGAAGACATAAGAGGAAAATAGATCGGTTAGAAAGGCGGCGTCCAAGAGCTAATAGCACGAATCTGCAAGAACATATAGTAAATACACACACACACACACACACACACACACACACACACACACACACACACACACACACACACACACACACACAATGAGGAGACTATGAAACTATGAGGAGATAAGAAAATTCCTAACAGATATAGCATGGGAAACAGAGCTCAGGGATAGTGACGGCCCAAGATATGATGGACTACATCACGCAAAAATGCAAGGCCGCAGCAAACAAGTTTGTCCCAGTCCAAAAGGAAAACAGTGAAATGAAGATGAGAAACCCATGGTTTAATCAGAGATGTAGGCTAGCTAAGCAGCAAAGTAAAAGGGCATGGAGAAACTATAGGAATAACAGGACACTGGAGAGCAGAGAAAGATACCAGAATGCCAGGAATGAATATGTCAGGATGAGAAGAGAGGCAGAAAGACAATACGAAAATGACATCGCAAGCAAGGCAAAGACTCAGCCTAAATTGCTGCATAGCCACATCAGGAGAAAAACAACAGTAAAGGAACAGGTTATGAAATTAAGGATAGGGGCAGAAGGATTCACTACAAACGACAAGGAAGTGTGTGAGGAACTGAATAAGAAATTCCAAGAGGTCTTCACCTTAGAGCAAGGAGAAATCCCAGAGATAAGAGAGGGAATAGCTAACCAGGAACCACTGGAAGAGTTTGAGATTACCAGCGGGGAAGTAAGGAAGTGTTTACTAGAGTTGGATGTGACAAAGGCTATAGGCCCAGATGGAATCTCCCCTTGAATACTAAATATACTAAAGGAAGGAGCAGAAGAACTGTGCCTCCCACTCTCCATAGTGTATAACAAATCACTGGCAACAGGGGAACTGCCAGAAATTTGGAAAGCAGCTAACGTAGTCCCGATATACAAGAAAGGGGATAGACAGGAGGCACTGAATTACAGGCCAGTGTCCCTAACTTGCATACCATGCAAGATGATGGAGAAGATTGTGCGAAGAAAGCTAGTGGAGCACCTGGAGCGAAAGAACTTTGTAACACAGCATCAACATGGATTCAGGGATGGCAGGTCCTGCCTCACAGGGTTACTTGAATTCTACGACCAGGCAAAAAAAATAAGGCAAGAAAGAGAAGGGTGGGCAGACTGCATATTTTTGGATTGTCAGAAAGCCTTTGATACAGTGCCACACAAGAGGCTAGTGAAAAAACTGGTGATGCAGGCTGGAGTGAAAGGGAAGGTACTCCGTTGGATACAGGAGTACCTAATTAACAGGAGACAACGAGTCAGTGTGAGGGGGGTGAGGTCTCAGATTGGCGAGACGTTACGAGTGGAGTACCGCAGGGGTCGGTCCTTGGACCTATATTGTTTCTGATATATGTAAATGAACTCCCAGAGGGTATAGAATCGTTTCTCTCAATGTTTGCCGATGATGCAAAAAATATGAGGAGGATTGAAACTGAGGACGATAGTAAGAGGCTACAAGATGACCTAGACAGACTGAGTGAATGGTCCAACAAATGGCTGTTGAAGTTCAACCCGAGTAAATGCAAAGTAATGAAAATAGGCAGTGGAAATAGGAGGCCAGATACAGGATACAGAATATGAGATGAAGTACTTAATGAAACGAACAGAGAGAAAGATCTAGGAGTTGATATCACACCAAACCTGTCTCCTGAAGCCCACATAAAAAGAATAACGTCTGCGGCATATGCGAGGCTGGCTAACATCAGAACAGCGTTCAGGAACCTGTGTAAGGAATCATTCAGAATCTTGTACACCACATATGTAAGACCAATCCTGGAGTATGCGGCCCCAGCATGGAGCCCGAACCTTGTCAAGCACAAGACGAAGCTGGAAAAAGTCCAAAGGTATGCCACAAGACTAGTCCCAGAACTAGGAGGCATGAGTTACGAGGAAAGGCTGCGGGAAATGCATCTTACGACACTGGAAGACAGAAGAGTAAGAGGAGACATGATCACAACTTACAAAATTCTCAGAGGAATCGACCGGGTAAACAAGGATAAACTATTCAACACTGGTGGGACGCGAACAAGGGGACACCGGTGGAAACTGAGTACCCACATGAGCCACAGAGACGTTAGAAGGAACTTTTTCAGTGTCAGAGTAGTTAACGGATGGAATGCATTAGGCAGTGATGTGGTGGAGGCAGATTCCATACACAGTTTTAAATGTAGATATGATAGAGCCCAGTAGGCTCAGGAATCTGTACACCAGTTGATTGACGATTGAGAGGCGGGACCAAAGAGCCAAAGCTCAACCCCCGCAAGCACAAATAGGTGAGTACACACACACACACACACACACACACTTTAAAATCATATTTCCTCAGACTTACAGAACTAAAATTTAAAAACCTATTTTCGTTTATTTCCGCACATTTTAGTATGAGCTTAATAACAGAAGCGGCCCCACACTGGGATCGGATTACCAAATACCGCCAAACTCGCACTGAGAGAGACAGACATTTGTGAATACCGAAGTAGAGAATCGTGTTACCAACATTTTACGTAGACCTCTTTCATTCTCAGTGTTTGCCCTTTTCTGGTAATACTGAATTTGTATTATATTTAATGTCCCTTTTTGACGAGACGAATATCCAGTTGATGGAAATGATGAGGGAGTGATGATGGTGATAGATGTTGTTGTTGTTGATCTTGTTATTGTTGTTGCTGGTACCTTTGTTGGTGGTGCTGTTCCTCTTGATGCTGCAGCAGTCGCTAATGCTGTAAGTGTTGCTGTTGTTCAAATACTATCATTTAACACAAAGATGTATTAACTATACAACGCAGAGAAAACCCTTGCATTCTACACTCAATTCATCAAGGACAGAACTACACTCTGATTTCACAGTACAACACACACAAGAGTTACACCCAACCTGCCAACACAAGAGTTACACTCAACCTTCCAACACAAGAGTTACACCCAACCTTCCAACACAAGAGTTACACCCAACCTGCCAACACAAGAGTTACACCCAACCTTCCAACACAAGAGTTACACCCAACCTTCCAACACAAGAGTTACACCCAACCTTCCAACACAAGAGTTACATCCAACCTGCCAACACAAGAGTTACACCCAACCTTCCAACACAAGAGTTACACCCAACCTTCCAACACAAGAGTTACACCCAACCTTCCAACACAAGAGTTACATCCAACCTGCCAACACAAGAGTTACACCCAACCTGCCAACACAAGAGTTACACCCAACCTTCCAACACAAGAGTTACACCCAACCTTCCTACACAAGAGTTACATCCAACCTGCCAACACAAGAGTTACACCCAACCTTCCAACACAAGAGTTACATCCAACCTGCCAACACAAGAGTCACACCCAACCTTCCAACACAAGAGTTACACCCAACCTTCCAACACAAGAGTTACACCCAACCTTCCAACACAAGAGTCACACTCAACCTGCCAACACAAGAGTTACACTCAACCTGCCAACGCAAGAGTCACACCAACAGAACACAAAACAACGTTGTGTTCGAAACCTTCCTTCCAGCTGCCAACACAAACACCCCCCCCCATCCCCCCGCCCGCAAATAAGAGCACTCAAACCATCCAGCAGCCGAGTACAAGCCCAAGTGTTCCAGCAAAGAACAGCGCCTTACTTTCCAGTACCCAACTTTCTGGAAAACATGTCATGAAAGTATTAAATTATTCAAGGCGTTTCATCACATTAATCCCGGGTGTCCCCAGGAGAGGCGGGACTTGCTTGGAGGAGAGGCAGACGTAGTCATATTATATAGTTTGGAGCTAAGACCAGTTCCAGCTTGAAAAGGGTTGTATTATGCCCCCCCCCCCCCCTGTGCTAATCTTGCCGGATACGCCCGCCAGCTGTCACCGTTAGTCTGTCTGTGTGTCATTCAGAGGACCAGGAATGAGTGCCACACCTGTTGTTGAGGTCACGAAGAAGGTGGTAATTGCTGATGATAAGGGGCAAATGTGGAGGATCGTTAAAAAAAAAAATTAATTTTTATTTTAATAAAAAATATCATATATACTGATGTTAGTATGCGTGTATGTATGTATGTATGTATGTATGTATGTATGTATGTATGTATGTATGTATGTATGTATGTATGTATGTATGTATGTATGTATGTATGTATATATAACAATGCTCCCAGAACCACTGGATCGTGGCACAATCTCCTTCTATTTGGGAATGCATGCCTAGCATTACCGCCCAGGAGAGACAAGTCATTAGCAACCTCTGTAATCAGGGCTCTCAATGAATTCCCCAGAGCAGACAACCTGGTCCGCCTCCCCCCTCGTGCCAAGAACACCAGCCTCAGGACGACCAACAACAGCTCACCTGAGAACCACAAAATAAGAGCACAGATCACCAGGAAAATATAAGAGTCCAATACCACAGGTGCCATCAGAATCATGACCAGCGATGACACTATTGCCCCCAGGAACGCCACGACAGCAGAGGCTCTTCAAGACAAACACCCACCCAGAGCCCCCGACAGCAGCAGGGATCCCCAGGAAAACAATGCTGGCATAGAACCCTTGACTGTTCGAGAATCTGAGGTGTACAAGGCAGCCATGTCTTTCCCAACAGGTTCAGCAGGGGGCTTTACAGGCCTAAGACCCCAGCACATCAAACAAATGCTGAACCCGGTGCTTGGAGATGCTGCAAAGGACCTTCTAGTGGAACTTACCAGATTCTCCAACATGTGTTTGGCTGGAGGCATCCCTGAGGACATCAGGCCTGTCTTTTATGGAGCAGCACTCTGTGCTCTAAAGAAGAAGGATAGGGGAATTAGGCCCATTGCCGTTGGCAACACCCTCCGACGCCTCGTAGCTAAGGCTGCAGTGAGATCTATCAGCCAGGAAGCAGCCACCTTGCTGAAACCTCATCAGCTCGGGTTTGGGATCCCCCTAGGTTGTGAAGCTGCAGCACATGCAGCGCGGGCTTACAGTGCTGATCTCCCGGACCAGAAGCCACTAGTAAAGCTTGACTTCAAAAATGCTTTCAATCAAGTCAGACGAGACGCTGTCCTCAGGGCTGTACACAACCATTTCCGTCCCCTTTACCCATTCATCCGATCGTGCTACAGTGGGAACTCTAAGCTTCTTTTTGGGGAGCATGAAATAAACTCCTGTGAAGGTGTCCAACAAGGTGACCCCTTAGCCCCCCTCCTTTTCTGCCTAGCTATCAAAGAGGTTACTGATAGTCTGACAAGCGAGCTAAACATCTGGTACCTGGATGATGGCACTCTCGCTGGAACCCCGGAAACCATTTTGGAGGATATAAGGAAAATCCAGGAGCAAGGAGCAGCCTTGGGCCTCATTCTCAATGCATCCAAATGTGAAATAGTCTCCAGCAACCCAGACATCACTGGCCAAATAAAAAATGTTCTTCCAGACATTCTCGTTGTCGAGTCACCTGACTGCTCTCTCCTGGGTGCCCCCATTGGCCCGCAAGCAATCGAGGAGGTCCTGAATGCAAAAATCACTGATCTAAAGAGAATGCTGGACAGGACTGACAAGATTGATGCCCATGATGCTCTCTTCCTTCTCACAAGATGCCTGTCTCTCCCTAAGTTGACATACTTTCTGAAATGTTCTCCATCCTACAGCAGCCCTAAGTTAAATGTGTATGTATATGTCTAAGTTAAATGTATATGTTAAATGACCCTTCTGAAGTCCATGCTGGTGAAAGTCCTGAACCAGCCATTGGACGACTCTCAGTGGGAGCAAGCAACCCTCCCTGTAAGACTCGGCGGCCTTGGTGTCCGCACACCCTCCCACAGAAAACTCCTCATCCCAGAAGGATTCGAACCCAGACAGCCAGGGGGCTCCATGCACCTTAGCATATCCAGTACTTTCACCACTAGGCCACAACGACAGTTACAAAGAATTGAAAGGCGTAAGACCTTTAACCCAATTCCTAACAGCAATCGGTGACCTTTTTTGGGTTGTAACCCGGGACGTAAACTTAGAAAGACGATTCCGGCCAGACAGTGATGGAGGAGGCGAGAGAAGTACTACTTCTTCTCGAAGTAGAAGTAGAGTAGAAGTAGAGGTCACGTGAATTGATACCCGTGTAAGGACATGAGCGCCTTCTCGGCCTCTGTAACGATATTATACAGGATACTGTATCGGTATGAAATACACATTATAAAGTAAAGGAAGTGATAATGTTTCAGTCCGTTGCGGACCATTATCAAGTTATAGTTTCAGCAGTGTGGGTTGGGGGGGGGGTCTTAATTTTCAGCCCCGTTATTGTGATCAGTCTCTCTGATCTAACAGAGAGAACTAAAAGCTCTTTACTGCCTGGAGAAATATATGTAAATAATTCACTATTCCAAAATAGATGTAATTGATTATTCGGTTTCAATACTTATGGCGTGTTTGTGAAGCAGGTGTGGTGGCGTGTGTGGTGGGTAGGTATGGTGGCAGGTGTGGTAGCAGGTGTGGTGGGCAGACTGCAGTCGCAAGTTCGATCAAAGTGCATTACTCTTTAATTTCAGTGTTATATTCACGTTATTGTGAATTTCTGTTTGGATATTTATTTTTGTATGCATTACTTCCTATCTTCCTTATTCTCCACCACCTCCCTCCTCCCTCACTCTCCACTACCTCTCCCCATTGGCATATGAACAGGAGGGGAAAGAATTACCAAGGTAAAGCGCCAAGCCATTACGACTATATAGCACTTGGAAGGGGTCAGGATAAGGATTTGGGATGGGACGGGGGGGGGGGAAGGAATGGTGCCCAACAACTTGGATGGTCGGTGATTGAACGCCGACCTGCATCAAGCGAGACCGTCGCTCTATACGGTCCATCCCAAGTGGTTGGGCACGTCCATTTCTTTCATCCCAGCCCCATCCCAAAGCCTTATCGTGACCTTTGCAAGTGCTATATAAACAGGAGTGTTCATAGAGTGCACACACCACACACTTGGTCCGGGAGACATCTCCCGTCACGCAGGGTGCAGTTGCACCTCCACAGATCTCCAGTATCAGCTCTTGATACTGGTAATGGCTCAAAAGGGCCACCACTTACGGGCTATTCATGCCCGTGCCACCTTTTGGATGGTTTAATCGTCGTCTAGAGTGCACACAGTTACAGCTCCGCTCCTGTGCCTGGTAAGTCCACTACGGGCTCACCATAGCCCGTGCTACTTGGAACTTTTTGTTCCTAGTAGCTGAATCTAAAACAACAACAACATAGAGTGCACAACGGGAGACATCTCCCGTCACGCAGGGTGCAGTCGCACCTCCACAGATCTCCACTATCATCTATTGATACTGGAAATGGCTCAAAAGGGCCACCACTTATGGGCTATTCATGCCCAAGCCACCTTTTGGGTGGCTTAATCTTCTCTCTCTCTCTCTCTCTAGAGTGCACACGGAAGAGGCCGGTTACAGCCCCGCTCCTGTGCCAGGTAAGTTCACTACGGGCTCACCATAGCCCGTGCTACTTGGAACTTTTTGTTCCCAGTAGCTGAATCTAAAACAACATAGAGTGCACTCCGTTTCGTTTGTAAGGCCTGAGTTTCAGCTCCTGGCACCCGCCTTTTAACAACAAACCTTCAGCTTAGATATTTCCCGACGTGAGTGGTCTTTGTACTGCTTACATGGTAATCCCTACAGGGCGTTACCATGTATGGTAATGATAATCCCTATAGGGATTACCATCCACTATCTCCCACGTGTAAAGGATTACCATACTACA
Source organism: Procambarus clarkii (assembly GCF_040958095.1). NCBI lineage: Eukaryota > Metazoa > Arthropoda > Malacostraca > Decapoda > Cambaridae > Procambarus > Procambarus clarkii. The sequence goes on along the minus strand of NC_091170.1, from coordinate 40,742,153 downwards.
AGCAGCCCCGTTCTATTGATTTGTCACTGTAAACAAAACAAAATCCAACCTCCTAACCTAACCTAACCTTCTAATCTAATCTAACCTAACCAGAAAGGCACGAACCCAACCTAACCTATCGAGATCGATGCATAAAAGAGTAGATATTTGTGATCCTTTACTTTTCATTAGTAGGATGCTTTTGTAACGTTGGTTCCCATGTATGTGCCTCTGGGGTGATTTGAGATACCATTAAGCTTCCCGTTTTCTTTCCTGCCACGTGTTCGCGCGCCTTCTAGCTAAGTTTTCCCTGTAAAATTTGGATTGAAATAGTAGGAAATAAACTTATTTTTTTATTTTTTACATTAAAAGCATGAACAAATATGCACTACAGTTCTCGTGTATTGTTATCACAATTTCAGTTTGTTTAAAAAGTTCACCAGATGTATTTTTTGTTACTTCTTAATTAAGGATAAAGGTTTAAAAAGGTATGAAATCTTAAGAATTATTATTTTTTATTTCATTAGTGCATATACAACAAGTGTGTGTGTGTGTGTGTGTGTGTTCACCTAGTTGTATTCACCTAGTAGTGCTTGCGGGGGTTGAGCTAGTGTGTGTGTGTATGCGTGCGTGCGCGTGTGTGTGTGTGTGTGTGTGTGTGTGTGTGTGTGTGTGTGTGTGTGTGTGTGTGTGTGTGTGTGTGTGTGTGTGTGTGTGTGTGTGTGTGTGTGTGGAGAAAGCCAGCACTCTGGCCTACTAAGCATCATCCACACAGTAAGAACATACACATAAACAGAACGAATAATTAAAATTGTTGATCCTTATATGAAAACCGTGTTATATCAACCACTTGCTATATAACTGCATCTTATATAACGGTTCCCTGTATATGTAAATCAATCACAGTGAGACAAGAGGGGGGGGGGGGAGGACGTAAGCTCTTTCGCCCTCTACACAGCACATTACACACTGATGACACATGCTGGAACATGAAGGGCAGGAAGAAGGGACGCACAGGAAGGGCCAGGGAGGAAGAAGGGACGCACAGGAAGGGGCCAGGGAGGAAGAAGGGACGGACAGGAAGGGGCCAGGGAGGAAGAAGGGACGCACAGGAAGGGGCCAGGGAGGACGAAGGGACGGACAGGAAGGGGCCAGGGAGGACGAAGGGACGCACAGGAAGGGGCCAGGGAGGAAGAAGGGACGCACAGGAAGGGGCCAGGGAGGAAGAAAGGACGGACAGGAAGGGGCCAGGGAGGAAGAAGGGACGCACAGGAAGGGGCCAGGGAGGACGAAGGGACGGACAGGAAGGGGCCAGGGAGGACGAAGGGACGCACAGGAAGGGGCCAGGGAGGAAGAAGGGACGCACAGGAAGGGGCCAGGGAGGAAGAAGGGACGCACAGGAAGGGCCAGGGAGGAAAAAAATGCTCACCTCGACGTCCATACAAATTAAGAATTAAGAAGGACTCCCATACTCGGGAACTCACGCGCGCCATCATCAGCAACACCCCCCTCAGTGCTCTGGGCGTCCCCGGGGGGGGGGGGGTAAGCAGACGTCCCCTGGAAGGGAGGGGGGGGGGGGCGGAGGTGTCTCCCCTGGGGAGGGGGGCGGAGGTGTCTCCCCAGGGGGGAGGGGGGGCGTAGGAGTCCTGCTAATTTAGTGGTTCGACCATGATCATCTGCGTTAGTGACGTCACAAGGGACACATACTTCTAGACACATAAATAGTTACTTAACACATAAACTTGAACAACACAAATGTACTGAGTATTCATGTATTGTTCATCACCCAAGCACAAACACTGATGATAAATGGTTGTTATTCCTAAGGGATTAAGGAGGGAATGTGGTCCCTAACGACAACCATAAAATATATCGTACAGCGTTCAATAAGCTAAGCTTAAGCCAGGAGGGATGATGTCAACCTGTCAACTAGACGCTGTCAACCCCGTCAACAAATTCCGGCACTGAGGTGAAATTTAGGGATACTATAATAATGACGCTTTCTGGGGACTAATGACATCCGCCACCAAGATAATGTTAATAAAACAAGATTAAAACCAGTGAACTAAAACAGAAGCGATAAATAAGCAGGGAAAAAGGAGAAGTCCTCTCCTCCATTTTAAACTTAGACCCAAATATCACAGGAAAAAGGTTATCATGTATAACCAAGCTCAATTACGGGCTCACCATAGCCCGTGCTACATGGACACTTCGTCCTGAGTAGCTAAATCTTTAACAACAACAACAACAACAACAACGGGGACTAATGAGCATCGGTCTCCACAACTTAAGTGAACTGTCTCAGGTTCTTACGCTTCTGGTTAAGTAAAGCCACTTCTAATTTGACGGTTGTTAGAGCAAGGGAACGGGTCGTATATGTGCGGACGATGAGTCACAATAACGGGGCTGAAGATATGATGACCAACCCACACATCAGAAAATGAGGAGACGACGATGTTTCGGTCCCGTCTTGGACCATTGTCGAGTGTGTGTAAGACTGTACATGTACCGAACTTGATAGGTCGAGAAGTTCTATATAATGTTGTGTGCCACACAACATTATATAGAACTTCTATAGAAGTTTATTGCTTCTTGTGGTGCAATAAACTGAAACCTATTAATTAACGAGGTATTTCCTCAGTTATATGAGTAACTGTCAGACCACGTGACAAGTCTAGCACAAATATTGCACAGGTAACACTGTGCTATATCGTTCTCCCATCTCTCCTTTTGAACTTATCTGTATCTACTATATTGATAGATCTAAAAAGAATAAACTGGTATGTCATAATCATGTCCACCCTGCATTTTCTTTAATGCTATGAGGTCAAGAATTTTCAGCTTTTCCTCATACTCTAACCCTCTCAGTTCCAGGACCAATCTTATGACAAATTTCTGTAGGCTCCATATTCCAGTGCTGGTCTCCCGTACGTGTTGTATAGGTTCAAACTGAATACAAAATGTCCACTCTCAAAAATAAAGGCAAAACGAATACGCACTGACGAAAGCGTCATTTCGTAGCCCTGATTTCATCAAAGCCGTAAAGCACAAAAAAAAATATTAGACAAGGAAAAAACTCTCCTTCAAATATGCATACTGCTCCCAACACAAATAGAAAGTCTTCAAAAACAGTATCAAAATAAAGAATATATTCATAAACCTCATTTTCAATTCATACAATGAATAATACAGACCTGGTATACAGAAAATTCATCTGGAACATTCATGAGGTTTGAAAAAAAAAAAAATTGCCAACAGTAGAGCACAAGTTTCTGACCTGGACAGAAACCCGTCTGGGTTTCCGTCCAGGTCAGAAACTGAAGCGTAAATAAGGGCATAAATGAAGCGAGGAAAATATTGATGAAGACTGTATTTACCTCATCCTCAGGGGAGGAGTTGTTTTACCTCAATAATTAACAATGCAAACTTAATACAACAAACTAAACTTTTTGGTCCCCCTTGGATTACCAGTAACAACAAACCACACCAAACACGCAAATATGCATTTGACACAATTTTCGAGTTCATCTTTGCTTGCCAAACAACCTCATACAAACTTCATTAAATGCACGGAAAAATGTGGGGGAATTTTTTCCTTGTTGCATTTTATATATTCATTGTGCTTATGTTGGCGGGGAGGAGGACAGGGCGGCCGCCGCGCCCCGCTGTCCGCCCAACTTTTTTACTTTGGCGGAAACATTAGTGAGGGCGTGTACCAGGAGCCAGATTAATGAATAAATAAATAAATACATAAACCAGCACGTCATTACACAAAAGAATTAGGGAAAGGAGAGGATGTTTACTATATATATATATATATATATATATATATATATATATATATATATATATATATATATATATATATATATATATATATATATATATATATAAATACACACATGTATTTTGTTAATTATGACCACATTCTTGGCGTTGTTGATCCTATAGTGTTAGCTTTAGCTTTATATTCTTCTATTTTCTTAGCATTAGCATTAAGAAGAGCAATCAAGTTACCAAAATTCATGGTTAAGAAACCCTAGTAATTATTTAATTATTGAAGGAATTTATTTTCAACAACGTTTCGTTCCTCTCTGGAACCTCTTCACGTAAAGCATGAATACATGAGGTACAATGTTTCGTTATGTGTATACACATAACGAAACATGTGTATACATGTGTACACATGTGTTTCACATGTGTATACATGTGAGAGGCGTCATTATATCTGGTGATGTTTGGTGAGGTCTGGGTCTGAGTGTTGGCAAGGAAGTCTTTATCACACAGAAATCACAATAGCGTGATGCATCAAATGAACGAATCCACAAGGGCCGTGACGAGGATTCGAACCTACGTCCGAGAGCATCCCAAACGCTGCCTTAATCAACTGAGCTACGACATGGTTAAAAGAATTGCAACTAGAAGTTCTACTGAACTTACTTGGATCCTGCAGCCTCTCCGAGACCCTCGTCACGCCCCTTGTGGATTTGTTCAAAGGAAGTCTTTATTCTGCATATTTAAGGTGGGTCTTTTATAAATATGGCTTCCATATAGAGCTGGGATATGAGGACATGGAGCTGGGATATGACACGGACCAGGGATATGAAGACATGGAGCTGGGATATGACACGGACCAGGGATATGAAGACATGGAGTTGGGATATGATGACACGGACCAGGGATATGAGGACATGGAGCTGGGATATGATGACACGGACCAGGGATATGAGGACATGGAGCTGGGATATGATGACACGGACCAGGGATATGAGGACATGGAGCTGGGATATGATGACACGGACCAGGGATATGAAGACATGGAGCTGGGATATGACACGGACCAGGGATATGAAGACATGGAGTTGGGATATGATGACACGGACCAGGGATATGAGGACATGGAGCTGGGATATGATGACACGGACCAGGGATATGAGGACATGGAGCTGGGATATGATGACACGGACCAGGGATATGAGGACATGGAGCTGGGATATGATGACACGGACCAGGGATATGAGGACATGGAGCTGGGATATGATGACACGGACCAGGGATATGAGGACAAGCTCAACACTGCTCTTCGTGTACCACATGCATTCAGAGATGCATTCAAGTGCTCACGCCACACCTGGTCCCGAGTTTGGGGCCCTCAGGTGTGCGTGGGGGTCCCTAGCTTAGGTCCACTAAGTTGCACTTCTATAATTGTCTCTGTTCTGCCGTGGGAATCGAACCCGGGACGTTACGGTTGTGAATCGACTGCGCTCACCACTACGCCACATAACTTGCAAATTCTTGAAATGAATTCAAATTAGTGAATTCATTTACAAAATCTAAAAAACGAGTTTATTAAAAAAAATCACAAAAAAAGTTTACAAAAACATTAGGTTGAAAAAATCTAACCTAAATAGATTTAGACATAATGTAGAAAAGTAAATACATAATTAGGGAAAACATGTTGCTGTTTGTCCAGTATAATTAGATGCTCCATGAAAGGGGAGGGGGGTGGAAGGGGAGGGGGGAGGGGGGTGGAAGGGGAGGGGGGAGGGGGTTATGGGTCGCATTGTAACTACTTGAGAATGACTGACAACAGGGAAAACGATATTTAGGATAGAAAACTCTCCGTGCGATAGTTAACGATTCTTACGATAGTGATAACTTACCGGCGTCATTCTCTGATAACTTACTAGCTTCCTCCAGTGTTAACTTACCACGTACGTTACCAGCGTCATGCGGTATTAACTCATTACCGTCAACCGCGGGATAACATTCCAGCGACACCCAGTGATAACACAAACAATGTGTTACAATGTGTTGGGATTGGGTGGTTATGGGGATTGGGTGGTTATAGATAGGAGCTGCCTCGTATGGGCCAATAGACCTTCTGCAGTTACCTTGTTCTTATATTCTTATGTTCTAATGTCACCCGTATCTAACACATTCACCTCACACAACAGGTAACTGAAACGCGTTATCCAACCTCACTCATCCACTTCGCCACCCCCACCCAATCCCTCCCCCTTTCCACAAATCTCCCCCACTCATCCCACCTCAACTCATCCACCTTACCCTACACAATAAACCTCTCCCTCCTCCCACCTCAACTCTTTAGTAAGTCCACTACGGGCTCACCATAGCCCGTACTACTTGCCCCGCTCCTGTGCCAGGTAAGTTACGGGTTCACCATAGCCCGTGCTACTTGGAACTTGTTCCGAGTAGCTGAATCTATAACAACAACAACAACCACCTCAACTCACCCACCGGTTCCTCTGTACCACTAAGCTTCTCCCTCCCCTCCCACTCAAAATTTACGGGCTCGCCATAGCCCGTGCTACATGGACATTTCGTTCTGAGTAGCTAAATCTAAAACAACAACTCCCACTCAACCATTCCACCTTCACCTCTACTCAATAAGCCTCTCCACGTCCTGCGCTATGGAAAAAAAACGATCATATTAAAACGGAAAGACCATGTAAAACGCAGTCAAATTACACCACAGTGCGAACAATCATTAGAAAAGTTCTGGGAGTAATCATGTCGGAAGACCTTACTCTTGGGGGAACACGATAAAATAGCTGTCACAACTGCAAGAAAAATGACAAGTTGGTTAACAAAAAATCTTTCTTACAAGTGATGTCATACCAATGATGATACTTGTTAAGACACGAGTATTACTGGAGGCTAACAACCCCATTCAAAGCCCGATTAATTGCTGACCAGGATAACGGGCAAAGATATTTTTATCTGCCAAAGTCCACTCCATAGAACATATAAATTACTGGGATGGCTTAAACTGATTAAACCTGAATTCTCTAGAGCGCAGGCGGGAGAGATAGATAATAATTTACATTTTGAAAAGGGACTGGTTCCATATCTGCACACAGAAATAACATCTCATGAGACCAGGAGGCATGGCAGGAAGTGCAAAATAGCCCTGTTGAAAGGCAGAGATGCAAATAGTTCGTCGAGAGATAATTCCGTCGACATCAAGGGGCTCAACACTTCAACATTGTCCCTCTAAACATAAAGAACGTGACTGTCGGACATCTTTAGTTCTCTTATCAAAAGAACTTGATAAACACCTCCACAAGGATATCTGATCAACCGGGCTGTGATTTATCAGTCAGCCTGCGAGTAGCTGCGTCTAACAGCCTGGATGACCAGACCACCAACCAGGAGGCCTGGTCAGAGACCGGACCGCGGGGACATTGATCCTCGGGAGCAATAAGAGGGAACCTACCAAAAGAGAAGTTCCCACCCCCTCAACCACACCAAGTCCGTATTTTATTCCACAGAGTTTAAAAGCTCAGACATTAATTACCACACGTATTAAACGCTAATGAATGCAGAGTTTAAATGTAATATTTCATTTCGCGAAACCTAAGTACCTTCAAGATTATAACGCTGAGCTCTGGAGGGCTGTTAGACGCGAATTAACGACAAACAATTTTGTATATAGTTTACATAAATTATCATCATATATTTTAAGATTGAATATGGCACATTCTGGGATGTATATATATATATATATATATATATATATATATATATATATATATATATATGAATACAAAACTTAACGCTACCTGACATTCAACCTTATAACAGCAAAGGGTGAACCTAACGTCACAATCAAATTGATTTTGCAAATAGTGAATCGAGTTACTTAAAAACTTTTTTTGTGACATCATATTTTACAAAAATCTATGAAGATTTTCAATATTGCCATAATTAGCGTGTAGATTATATAAATGGAGTGTACTATAGTTCGCCAGGGACATTACCGTATTTGTTTCCAATGTTTATATTGTTGAAAATTTAGATACACATTTTGTTATGTTGCAAGATCATAAAAATTGCGATTGCACTCCCTGCCATGCAGCACACAGCTCGAAATGTACCTATTGTCATGCTGTCACACATGGAAGTAGATCTTGCCATGCAGCACACATGAAAGTATCTACTTCCACGAAGCCCACTCAAACACTCCTTCATTTAACAGAGCAAAAACGAAAATACCTACTTTCCTGCAGTACTCATGAAAGTACCTCTCCTCCCCCTGGAGGCCACAAGAAAGTACTTCTCCTCCCCTGGAGGCTACACGAAAGTACCTCTCCTCCCCTGGAGGCCACAAGAAAGTACTTCTCCTCCCCTGGAGGCTACACGAAAGTACCTCTCCTCCCCTGGTGGCCACAAGAAAGTACCTCTCCTCCCCTGGAAGCCACACGAAAGTACCTCTCCTACCCTGGTGGCCACAAGAAAGTACCTCTCCTCCCCTGGAAGCCACACGAAAGTACCTCTCCTACCCTGGAGGCCACACGAAAGTACCTCTCCTCCCCTGGAGGCCACAAGAAAGTACCTCTCCTCCCCTGGTGGCCACACGGAAGTACCTCTCCTCCCCTGGAGGACACACGAAAGTACCTCTCCTCCCCTGGAGGACACACGAAAGTACCTCTCCTCCCCTGGAGGACACACGAAAGTACCTCTCCTCCCCTGGAGGACACACGAAAGTACCTCTCCTACCCTGGAGGCCACACGAAAGTACCTCTCCTCCCCTGGAGGCCACAAGAAAGTACCTCTCCTCCCCTGGTGGCCACACGAAAGTACCTCTCCTCCCCTGGAGGACACACGAAAGTACCTCTCCTCCCCTGGAGGCCACAAGAAAGTACCTCTCCTCCCCTGGTGGCCACACGGAAGTACCTCTCCTCCCCTGGAGGACACACGAAAGTACCTCTCCTCCCCTGGAGGACACACGAAAGTACCTCTCCTCCCCTGGTGGCCACACGGAAGTACCTCTCCTTCTCTGGAGGCCACAAGAAAGTACTTCTCCCCTGGAGGCCACACGAAAGTACCTCTCCTTCTCTGGAGGCCACAAGAAAGTACCTCTCCTCCCCTGGAGGCCACAAGAAAGTACCTCTCCTCCCCTGGAGGCCACACGAGAGTACCTCTCCTCCCCTGGGGGTCACAAGAAAGTACCTCTCCTCCCCTGGAGGCCACGAGAAAGTACCTCTCCTCCCCTGAAGGCCACACGAAAGTACCTCTCCTACCCTGGAGGCCACGAGAAAGTACCTCTCCTCCCCTGAAGGCCACGAGAAAGTACCTCTCCTCCCCTGGAGGCCACACGAAAGTACCTCTCCTCCCCTGAAGGCCACGAGAAAGTACCTCTCCTCCCCTGAAGGCCACAAGAAAGTACCTCTCCTACCCTGGAGGCCACACGAAAGTACCTCTCCTACCCTGGGGGTCACAAGAAAGTACCTCTCCTACCCTGGAGGACACACGAAAGTACCTCTCCTACCCTGGAGGCCACACGAAAATGTATATCATTACCACAGGGTTTTAAGCACCGGAAGCTCCATAACCAAAATTACGAAAGAAAAACAAAAATCAGATTCTGAGAGTGAGCTGGAGGCAGCAAGGACCAGTTCCCCGATTAATCTCACAGAGCAACAAGCCATATGTAATATTCAAATTTGGGTGTAAAAAGTAGCGTGCGAGGTGTTGGAGGAAGGTGCGCCATGAATGTTAATGTAGCTCCGACCTCCACCCCCCCCCCCCCCCCATCCCCATCCTCCATCAACGACCCACCTCGGTAATGACCCTAAATGGTCTATACCTCCTACACTACCTCCTCCACGGCCACGCTTACTCGAGGGCTGAATGGTGTTTAGATCCAGAGAGATCTGTTGTCAGGCAAAGAAAATGGGTTAAATAGGCCTTTCTCGGAGCCTTGTTTTTTCACTATGCAGAAAACGAAGATGTTGTTGTTATAGATTCAGCTACTCGGAACAAGTTCCAAGTAGCACGGGCTATGGTGAGCCCGTAACTTACCTGGCACAGGAGCGGGGCAAGTAGCACGGGCTATGGTGAGCCCGTAGTGGACTTACCTGGCACAGGAGCGGGGCAAGTAGCACGGGCTATGGTGAGCCCGTAGTGGACTTACCTGGCACAGGAGCGGGGCAAGTAGCACGGGCTATTGTGAGCCCGTAGTGGACTTACCTGGCACAGGAGCGGGGCAAGTAGCACGGGCTATGGTGAGCCCGTAGTGGACTCACTTGGCACAGGAGCGGTTAAACGAAAATGCACACCTGCCCTTTTATCCCCTGCCACGTCCCTGGTGCCCTTTTTTCTTCGTGCAATAATTCTCAGCTCCATTCCTCTTTTTCTTCCCGTCCTTTTTCGTTAACTGATTCCTCTAGAACGTCATTCACTGGATATAAAAAACTGTCATTGCATTCCTTCCATACTGCATTACCCTCTATATTAGTCATAAAAGTCCTCACTCAACCCTGAACTCATCACATTCTCCGGCTTGTGTCTGGAGCAGTCCAGTGACGCGTGTTCAAGTCTATTCAATTGCCCTAATAGTTTCTCATCTTTTGCTTGTCGTCAACTCGACAATTTTAATTGGAAAATGTCCATTCTTCACGGGTTAATGACCATATGCATAGAGGCTGATCTCTATATGCTCTCAGAGGCATGTACCGGTTGTTAGATAAGGCTGCTGAACGGGAAACTATCACATTATAAATTACGAATAAAAAGGGATGAAAGAATTCATAAAATAAATATTGGTATTGTTATCTTTAAATGAAATCGGACTTGAAAGTTTTTAACAGAGATATTTTTGGGATATATTATGTATAACCTTTTAGACTAGTTCTAGTGTATTAAGACAATTTATATTAATATTTAATTATCTTTAGATATAGATTTAAAGTTCTTTAAAGTTATAATTGTTTTCAATTTGGGCTTAAAGTAATTTGATTAGCCTGTTATTACACGACTTATGGATCATATATTGACGTCTAAAGAAACTGGGATACCACTTGAATATACAGCTCAAGTAACTGGGATCCCCTTGAACACACAGCTTATGTAACTGGGATCCCCTTGAACACACAGCTTATGTAACTGAGATCCCCTTGAACACACAGCTTATGTAACTGGGATCCCCTTGAACACACAGCTCAAGTAACTGGGATCCCCTTGAACACACAGCTTATGTAACTGGGATCCCCTTGAACACACAGCTTATGTAACTGGGATCCCCTTGAACACACAGCTCAAGTAACTGGGATCCCCTTGAACACACAGCTCAAGTAACTGGGATCCCCTTGAACACACAGCTCAAGTAACTGGGATCCCCTTGAACACACAGCTCAAGTAACTGGGATCCCCTTGAACACACAGCTTATGTAAGTGGGATCCCCTTGAACACACAGCTTATGTAACTGGGATCCCCTTGAACACACAGCTCAAGTAACTGGGATCCCCTTGAACACACAGCTTATGTAACTGGGATCCCCTTGAACACACAGCTTATGTAACTGGGATCCCCTTGAACACACAGCTTATGTAACTGGGATCCTCTTGAACACACAGCTTATGTAACTGGGATCCCCTTGAACACACAGCTCAAGTAACTGGGATCCCCTTGAACACACAGCTTATGTAACTGGGATTTCACATGAATACAGTTCGAGGAACTGGGATCCCACTTGTAAGCAGTTATGTTGCTTCTCGGCAAACCATGCCTTTGAAGCAATGATCCAACGTGATTTAATTTTATACAACCATCCCCAACCCCCATTATACGCATCGCTCATTCTTAAGTTGTATTTTATACACTCGAGTTGATATTTGGAGCAAGACCGGTGATAAGCGAGTGCCTGATAAAAAAAAAAAACTAATTCACTTTGCCTGAAACGCTATGCGTACTAGTGGCTTTAGGTATTGTATGTACTACCTCTATCTTTAAATCTAACAGAATGTTTGTACTGTAACTCTGCAACTATGTATGTACTGTTCCTAAATAAATTATTATTATTATTATTATTATTATTATTATTATTATTATTATTATAATGCTGTTTGGTGGACGAGTGCTGCCCTTATGAGAAAAAGAGATGATTCGCCAGTATATATATTACTTCTTCGGGTGTAGAAATGGAGAGTTTTCAAGGTACAGTGTAAAGGTGCAGCAATCGGTCCGAAAACGGACTATAAAACTATATCTTGAGCATGTCCTCAGTGAAAAATTTTGATAACCAAGGTCAGAATTGTGCAGTTCTCCTATGGGTCCCAACTACAGAGAGACATTGTCTCTTAGAAATACTACTTTCAACCAGGTGTGAAGTTTTCACTTAATATCTCACATGTTTTGACTTTCAGGTCTTTGATGGCATCCACAAAGAGATTTTCCCCTCTTGTACCCGCAAGATAACGAACGTTTTCTTTTTACGATTTGGGAAACGTTAATCTACTTATTTAACGCTCGGTTCATTAAGTACGTCTGCGTTTGGGTAGACGGGACAGGATGAACAACCCAGCTGCGTCGGGGTAGACGGGGCAGGATGAACAACCCAGCTGCGTCGGGGTAGACGGGGCAGGATGAACAACCCAGCTGCGTCGGGGTAGACGGAGTAGGATGAACAACCCAGCTACGTCGGGGTAGACGGAGCAGGATGAACAACCCAGCTGCGTCGGGGTAGACGGAGCAGGATCAACAACCCAGCTGCGTCGGGGTAGACGGGACAGGATGAACAACCCAACTGCGTCACGGTTTAAGCGACAGAAAACAAATGGGAAGAAATAGTCTTTGACACAAAAAAGTGTAAACATAACACATCCCCAACAGAGAAAAATAAACACTTGAATGTTACTGCCTATTAAATAGCCCGATCAACGTGATCTTTACTCTGTGAACCGTGTTTCAATTTTGAGAGCACATAATAAATAGCTAAACACAGCTCTCTGTCGCCTTGTAATACAGGCGAGTTTACCAGTTTTAGACACACACATATACACACACTCACACACTCACACACACACACACACACACACACACACACACACACACACACACACACACATACATACACACACACACACACACACACACACACACACACACACACACACACACACACACACACACACATACACACACACACACGTACCTTGTCAAGCACACGACGAAGCTGGAAAAATTTCAGAGGTATGCCACTAGGCTAGTTCCCAGAACTAAGTGGCATGAGTTACGAGGAAAGGCTGCGTGAAATGCACCTCACGACATTGGAAGACAAAAGAGTAAGGGAAGACATGATCACTACCTACAAAATTCTCAGAGGAATTGACAGGGTAGATAAGGATAAACTTTTTAACACTGGTGGTACGCGAACAAGGGGACACAGGTGGAGACTGAATACCCAAATGAGCCACAGGGACGTAAGAAAGAACTTTTTCAGTGTCAGAGTAGTTAACAGGTGGAATGCATTAGGCAGTGATGTGGTGGAGGCTGACTCCATACACAGATTCAAATATAGATATGATTGAGCCCAGTAGGCTCAGGAATCTGTACACCAGTTGATTGACGATTGAGAGGCGGGACCAAAGAGCCAGAGCTCAATCCCCGCAAGCACAACTAGGTGAGTACAAACACACACACACACACACACACACACACACACACACACACACACACACACACACACACACACACACACACACACACACACGAACCCCCACAACCCCAGAAATTCCAGCTAGGTAGTTGAAAAACCCATATCTATATACTAAAACTAACTCATGTCTTGTTGCTTCGTCCTGGATAAGCCAATTATCATTAGGATTAACAGCACATTTATATTTTGCATCAATTCCGCAACATATCTCATCATCAATCCTATACAAATAACATTAAAATTGATTACCAAATTACGGAGTGCGAAGTGTCACATTCAGTTGTATTAAAATGGCCTATAACAGTATCGGGGTCACATTATCTGACATTTTTTTCTATAATTATTGAATAAATTTTAAAACACTATTGGTCTGGTGACGCCACTACAGACACTGTTGAAACACGAGGCAGAAGCGTCCACCTGTCGCCAGCAGTTCGGCCACTGTGAAAAGGACGACTCCATTAAGTTGAAATCATGAAAGTCTTCAAATATTTCTGACAGGACTCCCTCCAGTGGGGTAAAGATATGGTCCTCAGCAAAGATTTGTTGAGATAGGAAGCTTTCAGCAAGGCGTTAAAGATAGGAAGCATCAGCAAGGCATTAAAGATAGGAAGCATTAGCAAGGCATTAAAGATAGGAAGCATCAGCAAGGCATTAAAGATAGGAAGCATCAGCAAGGCATTAAAGATAGGAAGCATTAGCAAGGCGTTAAAGATAGTGTTATCTGCATATCTATCTTCTTGCATTGCTGCTAGAAAATGAATTGAGTTTCTTCTTTGATCAAGAGAGGCTCTGTTGGGATCGTAATCCCAAGTTTACTGAAGAACTAGACAGTAAAATATTCGCACGGCATTTCCGCCTAGATAAGCCCCTCACATAGCATAATTTGCTTCATTGAGGTGACATAAAGTGGAGAATATTATCTCAATAATGTATTAATATGTAAAGGACAAATAGTGGTTGTTTTTAATGCTCTTAGAGCTCCTCATGTTGGGGATTTCTCATTGGCTTTTGCCAATTCTTACTCAGGTTCTTTCACAAGCCCTTCACATTTATGTAGGCCTTTACCAATGCGTCCCTGCCATCATCACATACATATATAGAGGATACTGTCCCGACATACACTGTACACGATGAATATTACTTCCATATTCTCACTTGAAATACAATAGACAGAAAAAGCAGAAGACACAAATTCATTTACGTCTTCAAGAGCAGCGTAGCAACACCCCACTAACCAGCATAAAGGATACCTCAACTATAGGACTGGATACCTGCAAGTTTTTGGAAAAATTACACAGAAAAATTATTGACTTGGTAGACAGTCTCATTAGAGAAACAAAGGACTCCAATGTTGTAATCCTGACATACCTACTGCGTATAAGAACCAAACCTTCCAGGGAGTCTGGGCAATTATATAGCATGTAACTATAATTATATATATATATATATATATATATATATATATATATATATATATATATATATATATATACATATACACATACATACACATATTGGTACTGGCAGCAGGTTTACTTTTAAACATGTCTCATTGAATATGACCGCATATTCTGTATTTACTATCTTCTGGTTTAGGGCTTCTATCCCTCTATTATTTTTGCATCAGGGTTTAGTTGAAAGAGGAGTTCTCCAAAAGTTATGTTCGTTTTTCAAGGTGAAGAAAAAAGTGAATTACTATAGAAAGTATTACACTTATTATGCAATTTAATTCGTAAAGGAGTAAAAAGCACTATTCCTAACCAAAACATAGACCTGATCATATTCTATAAAACAAAGAAGACTACCGACCCTCCTTATTAAAAACAGCCCGAAGCCGACGGAGAACCCTCTACAGCAGTCAAGCGTTGTATACATGTACACTTGCCCCCACGAAGGATGTAACCTTCAATCTAAGTACATAGGTATGACGTCGACCAAGCTGATGAGGCGTTTGACCTGTCATCTTCAATCCGGTGCCCCCAGGACTCACATGAGACAAGCCCATGACATCACCCTAACAAGAGAAAAGCTGAATAAAAACTTGTATAATAGACAAAACCCAAGATGTAAGAAGATTAAAAATTCTTGAAGCAATCCACATAAGAATAGAACAACCAACCAGGAGCCGGTCGGCCGAGCGGACAGCACGCTGGACTTGTGATCCTGTGGTACCGGGTTCGATCCCGGGCACCGGCGAGAAACAATGGGCAGAGTTTCTTTCACCCTATGCCCCTGTTACCTAGCAGTAAAATAGGTACCTGGGTGTTAGTCAGCTGTCACGGGCTGCTTCCTGGGGGTGGAGGCCTGGTCGAGGACCGGGCCCCGGGGACACTAAAAAACCCCGAAATCATCTCAAGATAACCTCAAGATAACCCACCATGAACACCCAGATCACGGAACTATTTACTCTACCCACCATGAGAGTAAGAACAAGACCGGAACATAACGATGCCAACACAGAAGATACTGTTCAACATAATAGGCCTATGCAGGCGATGAGTCACAATAACGTGGCTGAAGTATGTTGACCAGACCACACACTAGAAGTTGAAGGGACGACGACGTTTCGGTCCGTCCTAGACCATTTTCAAGTCGATTGTGAGAATGGTCCAGGACGGACCGAAACGTCGTCGTCCCTTCAACTTCTAGTGTGTGGTCTGGTCAACATAATAGGCCTATTACACCCGATTAATCTTTGTATGTGCTTCGTCCCCTATTAGCCTCTTGCCTTTTCCTTTATTCTACTTGTTTTATCACCTGACCCCGTACTGGTATAAATCTAACAAGATCTGTAATTTCTTATCAATTGAGAACGAACCATGTAGGTTCGAAACGTTGTGCAACTGTATAATAAGTATATATATATATATATATATATATATATATATATATATATATATATATATATATATATATATATATATATATATATATATGTGTGTGTGTGTGTGTGTGTGTGTGTGTGTGTGTGTGTGTGTGTGTGTGTGTGTGTGTGTGTGTATTCACCTAGTTGTGTTTGCGGGGGTTGAGCTTTACTCTGTCGGCCCGCCTCTCAACTATCAATCAACTGTTTACTAACTACAATTTTTCCCACACACCACACACGCACACACACACACACACACACACACACACACACACACACACACACACACACACACACACTTTTCTTTTAGCGTGAGAGTAGTAGAAAAATGGAATGCACTTGGGGAACAGGTTGTGGAAGCAAATACTATTCATACTTTTAAAACTAGGTATGATAGGGAAATGGGACAGGAGTCATTGCTGTAAACAACCGATAGCTAGAAAGGCGGGATCCAAGAGTCAATGCTCGATCCTGCAAGCACATATAGGTGAGTACATATAGGTGAGTACACACACACACACACACACACACACACACACACACACACACACACACACACACACCAGGAAGCAGCCCGTGACAGCTGACTAACTCCCAGGTACCTATTTACTGTTAGGTAACAGGGGCATTCAGGGTGACAGAAACTTTGCCCATTTGTTTCTGCCTCGTGCGGGAATCGAACCCGCGCCACAGAATTACGAGTCCTGCGCGCTATCCACCAGGTTACGAGGCCTCCAGGGCCCCAGATGTGTGTGTGTGTGTGTGTGTGTGTGTGTGTGTGTGTGTGTGTGTGTGTGTGTGTATGTGTGTGTGTGTGTGTGTGTGTGTGTGTGTGTGTGTGTGTGTGTGTGTGTGTGTGTGTGTGTGTGTGTGTGTGTGTGTGTGTGTGTGTACTTGAATGTTTGCATAAACCCTTACAATAAACTGAGTTTGTAAGTAAATCTGAATTCAATAAAAAATATTTGATGCTGTGAAAACACAATAAATCTCCGAGCAATGCAGAAATATGAGAACGTTATTATTATAGATAGGAAATATCTTTCTCAACCAAACATTGAACATGAGCTAAATTTACAGGATTCTCCCCAAGACTGTTGATGTGAGCGGTGAGGCTGGCCGTGCAACGCTTGGCTGAATGTCAATGAAAAAGTGAACGATTAAATAAAATACGCTTAATATGCAAAATTGACCCTGAACCAGCTTGGCTCTCTCTCTCTCTCTCTCTCTCTCTCTCTCTCTCTCTCTCTCTCTCTATATATATATATATATATATATATATATATATATATATATATATATATATAGAGAGAGAGAGAGAGAGAGAGAGAGAGAGAGAGAGAGAGAGAGAGAGAGAGAGAGAGAGAGAGAGAGAAAGTCGGCACTTTCGTCTGATAGACAACCATCGCAGAGATCAGACCGGAGATCAGACCAGGTACTAGACACCAAAGCGTCTGGGAGGAAGAGTGAAGATGGGAATGATTGCCAGCAATGATTAATCTTGTTTAGAAATACGAAAATAAAAATGACCCCGAGAGAATAAAGAACGCCAGTGGAAGGTGGAGAACGCGAAGACTTAATTACCAAGTCGTCTCTTTGATCAACGAAGCTGTCACACCAAATTTTCCAAGATTAAACAAAAAAAAAACATAACAAATAAAAAGTTATATATATTTGTAGATCGCCTCTGCAGCGATTCAATTGAGCGAGTTCTGTTTTCATCAAGAAGAGGGGTTATTAAGCGCCTTAATCTGGGTCCGCTAGATGCTCTAATAAGCGATAATTTTAAGAGCTTCGACCGACACTTCTTTCGTTGGGTCAGTCATTAGTATATAATTACTGAGATGTTTCTGAGCTCCGTCTTAGGATTCATATTCCATCAATAGAAGCCTTGCAGCTGAATTCGGACTAATTACTTGGAGAGTTTTTAGTTTCTATTTGAAATTTGCCTGTCTAATTATCGTTCAATTATAAATAGTAATTGCAGAATCCACTCGTAATTCCCCGCCCCCTTCCTGCCTCCCTTCATTCATCCTGTCTCGCTGTGTCTCTGTATCTGTCTGTCTGTCTGTCTGTCTGTCTGTCTGTCTGTCTGTCTGTCTCTCTCTCTCTCTCTCTCTCTCTCTCTCTCTCTCTCTCTCTCTCCCTCTCCCTCTCCCTCTCCCTCTCTCTCTCTCTCTCTCTCTCTCTCTCTCTCTCTCTCTCTCTCAATTCTCCATGCTTGTATCCCCTTCTCTCTGTCTCACTAATCATTTATATATGTATTATCTCTTATGTTTCATGTTTGTTTCTTCCTTTTTTCATAGTTCCTTGCGTTAATTTCTCTTCCCCTTTTCTAATTTCCTTTCTCACTAATTCCTTTCTTCTTCTGCGTCTGTGTTTGTCTCACTTTCCTCACTTGTTACAATTGTCCATAATCGTCCTCTCCTCCATAGCTCTCTCTCTCTCTCTCTCTCTCTCTCTCTCTCTCTCTCTCTCTCTCTCTCTCTCTCTCTCTCTCTCTCTCTCTCTCTCTCTCTCTCTTGCATTAATCTTTATGTTCATTACTTATTTACTTCATGCTATTACTTCGTTTGTACACAGAATAACAGATATTCTACTTTATTGCGCAGAAACTACTGCGATGGTTAGGTAGTGTGATGCAGCGTCTCAATGGCCTTGTCACCGCCCGTTGTTTAAGATGTTGTTTAAGATTCAGCTACTGGGAACTAAACGTTCCAAGTAGCACGGGCTATGGTGAGCCCGTAGTGGACTTACCTGGCACAGGAGCGGGGCTGTAACTCGTCACCGCCTGTAACACCAAGCTCCCAGAAGTTGTCACAAAGGGTAACATGCGTTATCACATGCGTAATAATTCCAATGCGTGGAACTAACGCATCAACCCTTCCTCCTGTTTAGATAGTCCTTTTGGTAACTATGTGCACCATAGTACAAACATTGACTTACTAAGTAATTAGATAGTAGAACTTTATACTATTCACTTTATAGTCCGAAAAATTAAGCTAAAAAACTAACTTAAATATTCCTAGGTCTAATATAGCACACATATGTGCTACATTTGTAACAAGAGAGCCGGCTCTGTGGCTGGCTGGAACTCTGGCTCTGTGCGTGGGAACACCCACCACATAGCACACTCAGAGATCACACTAACGTGATGCATCAAATGAACAAATCCACAAGGGCCGTGACGAGGATTCGAACCTGCGTCCGGGAGCATCCCAGACAGACTCAGTCGATTAAGGCAGTGTCTGGGATGCTCCCGGACGCAGGTTCGAATCTTCGTCACGGCCCTTGTGGATTTATTCGTTTACCCACCACATAGATTCGAACCCTCATCACAACTCCTACGGATTTTCTCGATAATAATAATGATAATAATAATAAAAAATTAATAATAATAAGCAAGACAATAAATAATGGTAATGTCTTCTCACTGACATAGGATAACATAGGATAAAAAATAACATAGGATAAAAAATCCCCACTTATGTATTTGTGAAATTGATGTAAAGAATTACACCAAGACTTTCGCACTCTCCTAAGTGCATTGTCAAGGTCTGCGTGCTGATATTCTAAGAACTGGAGTTGTTAACAGAGGTGTTCATCTGGATGCTCTCCCTCGTAACACTCTCCGTACCCCAAGGAACGCGGCTGATGGGACTACTGTACTTACATTTCATATATTTATTGAGATCTAATTTTAATTCACTTAGAATAATTTTTCAAGTCAAGTTATCCTCCGTAGTAAAGCTTTTGTTGCCAGCGAAAGTAGCTTTCGCTAGTTACAAATAATTATACCTGTAATTATTTGTTTCCTGGGAGGCCTCAGACAGTGGCAGCCCCGTCACCTTCACACACACTGTACTGTAGACCGCTTGCAGTCTGGGACTACACACGTGTAGTCCCAGACAACCATCTATCCAAGGGTGCAGGGTGGTCTTATCCGGACGCTTCTGACTGCCGTCCGGTCTATGTGTTAGGGGGTCCTCTTTATGCCTCGTGCCACGCAATCCTTTAGTGCCTCTAACTTGCGACAGATGCGACCATGGTGGTCGTGTTAGTGCGCGAATGAATTACTGCAGATGCACCGGTGCTCTTTGTAAATATGAATTGCAAGGTAAGGGGGTTGACACTGATGCTGAGGGCCTGGCTGTCATTGTGTGGGCCCAGCGAGAAATTAGGGACAGCTGAGGCAACATTCTCCTCTTTGCCTCTATCTCGCTGGGTTTATTTGCATTCATTTGTGGAAGTTGGTAGGTGAGACGCCTGTAAGAGCAGCCCACTGACTGGCTCGTCCAATGAACTTGGGATAATAAATCCCAATGGAATCTCTAGTCTCTTTCCACTAATTTACTAGCAACAGTGTTCGAGGATAAGAATCCAGGTAGTAATAGTCATTGCCTAGCAAATACCTATACTACCGAGTCCAACTGTCAGTGTTTCTTGATCCTGTTACCAGTCTTCCAGACATGTTTAACGTTTTAATGGATATTTCTTCAGAAGTTTGACATATCTTCTTTATTTTCGGTTGAGGAAAGCACGTGACACCTTAAAAAATAGGTAAGAGGCATCGTGTGAGGTGGTACAAAGCATCGAGGGTATCCAAAGTACCCATTCTTTTTCCATCCTACTTAAGTCGTTCACTTTATTTTCAATGATTATGGCATTCAAACCCAAGGTGGCCCCAGCAGAGTTTTCTTAGTGGAGACGATAGCTGTGCCTGGTAAGCTGTGCCTCTTTGTACAGCGAATCTTAGCAGTGAATGGTTGGTAAGATGTAATGATTTCTCACTTCATATCCTCGAAGACGAAAGCTGAAGGAACTCAAGGAAAATCTTTAGAGATTCTCCGTAAAATTATGTACATATTTCCTTCACTAACCGCCCTATATATTTGTACAATAATTAGTGAATTTGTTAAGTAGAGCATGACTGCAGGTGGATTATACACTTGCATTGCTAAAGTGAGTAGGAAGGAGAGTGTGAAGATGATTGGAGGTATTCAATGAGGAAGCGACAGTGTGAGGGTGTGAGTGGAAATGAAGATGATTGCTAGGCCCGGGAGAGGTGTGAGGAAGTCATGAATGAGACCCATGAGAGGGCGGAGGAAGGGGAGAGTAACCAGAGAAGAAGGAAGAGAGAGAGAGAGAGAGGAAGGGAGAGAAGACAGAGTGAGTGGTGGAGAGGGGAGGTGTTGGCAGAGCAGCCACCAACCTCCCCACACCCAACTCTCACCAACTTAGTGCCATTTTTCCTCCCTCGTGTTCACAGTCTCCACCGTGTATAATTTATTCTGTCAACTTAGACTTTTAACTTAATGTTGTTTCGACCTTCATTTCACTTGCATGTTGCTATTTTTGGCTTTGCATTTGGACCCGTGCGCTCGTTTGAATCCGGTCGTTTTTACAGGGAGGCCCAGTAAAGAACTCTCAAAACTTGGCTACCATCTATTTTCCAAGAGTGAACAGTCAGCGCTGCATCTAATGTAATTAGATTTCCTATCATAATAGAATACCTTTTGACAACTTTGTCGAGTTTTCCGCAGGAGTTTTAAATTTCCAAATTAATTCATTAGAGAAGCTTTGAGCACCAACTTTCCCTCTTCTAATTAGGAAAATATAAATAATAAATTATTTCGAATCAACTTTATCTGACGCGCTCCGCTTCTTTTAATCTGTTTGATATTTTTACTCCCTGTGGGCGCGCACAACTTTGATCAACATTACTCGCTTTATTTTAGATTCTAATTAAGCAAATTTGAATGATCAACGGCGCTTGAGCAACTACCGAACGAGCCCCAAACTCTCTCCGTGCTGCCCGCTCATTGGCTGGCCTCTCAGGTTGACTCTGAACGCACCCTTTACCTGGTTAACATTCGTCTTGGCTTTATACAGTATGCAAATGACGCTCCCTGGAGTCGACGGTCGTTTTTATATAAGTTGAGACGCTGTGTTCAGGCAACCCTGTAAGTCAGCCGGGTATTTTTCTTGTTAAATATTGCTTGATGGATATGTTTACGTTCATGGACCAGGAATGCCAACAGGACCGCGGGTATCAACATAGACAGGGCCAGGGATACCAACACTGACAGGCCAGGGATACCAATATTGACAGGCCAGGGATACCAACATAGACAGGCCAGGGATACCACATAGACAGGCCAGGGGTATCAACATAGACAGGTCAGGGGTATCAACATAGACAGGCCAGGGATACCAACATTGACAGGCCAGGGATACCAACATTGACAGGCCAGGGATACCAACATTGACAGGCCAGGGATACCAATATAGACAGACCAGGGATACCAACATAGACAGGCCAGGGATACCAACATAGACAGGCCAGGGATACCAACATTGACAGGCCAGGGATACCAACATAGACAGGCCAGGGATACCAACATAGACAGGTCAGGGATACCAACATAGACAGGTCAGGGATACCAACATAGACGGACCAGGGATACAAACCCTGGAACACCAAGACGGTCAACATTGACGCAACAGTGATACCAACCTGAGAAGACCAACAACAGTATTGATGAAGCAGGATTACCAACACTATGTGAATAAAGATTACTAGAACTGATCGTTATGAAGCAAACAAAACTAATTTACTAGGGTTACTAACAGCCCAGGGCTACCAACCTTGATGAAGCAGTGATACCAACACTACAGGGCAACGGATACTAACCCCGGCCAAGTAAAGATAGTTATGAAGGCGAATTAAGCCAAAAACGCGTTAGGCATTCTTTATTTTTCACATGTGGTTTTCCCGCATACTTGGATCAGTGTTTTTGTGATCGTTGTTGCATATATATATATATATATATATATATATATATATATATATATATATATATATATATATATATATATATATATATATATATATATATATGTCGTACCTAATAGCCAGAACGCACTTCTCAGCCTACTATTCAAGGCCCGATTTGCCTAATAAGCCAAGTTTTCATGAATTAATGTTTTTTCGTCTACCTAACCTACCTAACCTAACCTAACCTAGCTTTTTTTGGCTACCTAACCTAACCTTACCTATAAATATAGGTTAGGTTAGGTTAGGTAGGGTTGGTTAGGTTCGGTCATATATCTACGTTAATTATAACTCCAATAAAAAAAAATTGACCTCATACATAGAGAAAAGGGTTGCTTTATCATCTCATAAGAAAAAAATTATAGTAAATATAATAATTCAGGAAAACTTGGCTTATTAGGCAAATCGGGCCATGAATAGTAGGCTGAGAAGTGAGTTCTGGCTACTAGGTACGACATATATATTGACCTCATACATAGAGAAAAGGGTTGCTTTATCATCTCATAAGAAAAAAATTATAGTAAATATAATAATTCAGGAAAACTTGGCTTATTAGGCAAATCGGGCCATGAATAGTAGGCTGAGAAGTGAGTTCTGGCTACTAGGTACGACATATATATATATATATATATATATATATATATATATATATATATATATATATATATATATATATATACTCACACACACAACACTTGTACCACCTATTAGACTGTTTTACAGGAACTTCTTTTCGACGGCTCATAAAACGGAGGAAAGGGTCCTGAAAGACATTATTGATAGGAACGTTATCCCTACAGACAAAAATCAGAAAATACAATTGACAATTTACTACAAAACAATAAAACGGCCAACTTACTCATGAAAAACTCCCCAGACATCAAACAGAACGCCCCGAAGGAAACCAACGTCGTCTATGCCTTCACCTGCCCGCTTGGGGACTGTAAGCCCCAAAGATCTCAGTATATAGGCAAGACAACAACGTCTCTTTCTGGGTGATTAACAATGCACAAACAACAGGGCTCTATCAAGGAACATATAATCTTTTCTCACAACTAGACCATCACCAGTTCGAGTCCCACTGGTGGGTGTTGTCCAAAGATTATATATATATATATATATATATATATATATATATATATATATATATATATATATATATATATATATATATATATATATATATATACAGCTATATATATATATTTTGAAGCTATTGTGTAAATAGCTTCAAAAGATTGTCACTTGCTTACCTAAACGAACTATGATGGGTTCAGTTCCTGATCCCATTATGTGCTCTGTAACCCTTTCCACCTCCCCGATAAGTGTGTGTTTGTGTGTGTGTTTGTGTGTATGTGTGTGTGTTTGTGTGTGTGTGTGTGTGTGTGTGTTTGTGTGTGTGTGTGTGTTTGTGTGTGTGTGTGTGTGTGTGTGTGTGTGTGTGTGTGTGTGTGTGTGTGTGTGTGTGTGTGTGTGTGTGTGTGTGTGTGTGTGTGTTTGTGTGTGTGTACTCACCTAGTTGTGTTTGCGGGGGTTGAGCTCTGGCTCTTTGGTCCCGCCTCTCAACCGTCAATCAACAGGAGTACAGATTCCTGAGCCTATCGGGCTCTGTCATATCTACACTTGAAACTGTGTATGGAGTGAGCCTCCACCACATCACCCCCTAATGCATTCCATTTGTCAACCACTCTGACACTAAAAAAGTTCCTTCTAATATCTCTGTGGCTCATTTGGGCACTCAGTTTCCACCTGTGTCCCCTTGTGCGTGTTCCCCTTGTGTTAAATAGACTGTCTTTATCTACCCTATCAATCCCCTTCAGAATCTTGAATGTGGTGATCATGTCCCCCCTAACTCTTCTGTCTTCCAGCGAAGTGAGGTTTAATTCCCGTAGTCTCTCCTCGTAGCTCATACCTCTCAGCTCGGGTACTAGTCTGGTGGCAAACCTTTGAACCTTTTCCAGTTTAGTCTTATCCTTGACTAGATATGGACTCCATGCTGGGGCTGCATACTCCAGGATTGGCCTGACATATGTGGTATACAAATACATACATGTATACATATGTATACATATACATATGTGTGTGTGTGTGTGTGTGTGTGTGTGTGTGTGTGTGTGTGTACTCACTTAGTTGTGCTTGCGGGGGTTGAGCTGTGGCTCTTAATGCATTACTGCCTAATGCATTCAATCTGTTAACTCTGACACTGACAAAATTCTTTCTAACGTCCCTGTGGCTCATTTGGCTACTCAGTTTCTACCCGTGTCCCCTTGTTCGCGTACCACCCGTGTTAAACAGTTATCTTTATCAACCCTGTCAATTCCTGAGAATTTTGTAGGTAAAGATCATGTCTCCCCGAGCTCTTCTGTTCTCCAGCGACGTTAGGTGCATTTCACGCAGCCTTTCCTCGTAACTCATGCTTCTTAGTTCTGGGACTAACCTAGTGGCATTCCTTTGCACTTTTTCAAGGCTTCGTCTTGTGCTTGAAAAAGTACGGGCTCCATGCTGGGGCCGCATACTCCAAAATTGGTCTTACATATGTGGTATACAAGGTTCTAAAGGATTCCTGACACAAGTTCCTGAATGCAGTTCTGATGTTAGCCTACCTTGCATACGCCGATGATGTTATGTGTGTGTGTGTGTACCTACCTAGTAGTACTTGCGGGGGTTGAGTTATGGCTCTTCGGTCCCGCCTCTCAACTGTCAATAAAATGATATACAGGTTCCTGAGCCTATTGGGCTCTGTCATATCTACAGTTGAAACTGTGTATGGAGTCAGCCTCCACCACATCACTTCCAAGTGCATTCTATTTGTTAACTACTCTGACACTGAAAAAATTCTTTCAAATGTCTCTGTGGCTCATTTGGGTACTAAGTTTCCACCTATGTCTCCGTGCTGAAGAGTTTGTCTTTGTCCACTCTGTCAATTCCCCTGATAACTTTGTAGGTGGGTATCATGTCTCCATTTACTCTTCTGTTTTCCAGGGACGTGAGGTTCAGCTCCTTTAGCCTTTCCTCGTAGCTCATACCTCTCAGTTCCGGGACGAGTCTGGTGGCATACCGCTCAATCTTCTCTAACTTTGTCTTGTGTTTAACTAGGTATGGACTCCAGGCTGGGGCTACAGACTCCAGGATTAGTCTGACATAGGTGGTATACAAGGTCCTGAACGATTCCTTACACAAGTTTCTAAAGGCAGTTCTTATGTTGGGCAATCTAGCATATGCTGCTGATGATATCCTTTTGATGTGGGGCAGGTTCGGTGTGATATCAACCCCCAGATCTTTCTCTCTATTTGACTCTTGCAGGATTTCACCTCCCAGATGGTATCTTGTGTTCAGCCTTCTGCTCCCTTCGCCTAATTTCATTACCTTACACTTTCCTGAGTTGAACTTTAGTAGCCATATTCTAGACTATTCCTCCAGTTTGTCCAGGTCGTCCTGTAGTCTCTGTCTATCTTCATCTGTCTTGATTCTTATAATTTTTGCATCATCCGCAAACATTGAGAGGAATGAGTCTATACCCTCTGGAAGATCGTTTACATATATTAGATACAGGATTGGTCCAAGTACAGAGCCCTATGGGACTCCACTGGTGACATCACACACACATCCCCAGGAAGCAGCCCGTAAAGTATGTCTATCTCCCAGGTACCTATTTATTGCTAGGTAACAGGGGCATCAGGGTAAAAGATTTGTTTCTGCCTGATCCGGGAATCGAACCCGGGCCACAGAATTACGAGTCCTGCGTGCTGTCCGCTCAGCTACCAGACCACCTGTGTGTGTGTGTGTGTGTGTGTGTGTGTGTGTGTGTGTGTGTGTGTGTGTGTGTGTGTGTGTGATATCAGGCGTAGCTAAACAAACATATCAGCGACAGACACAACAAACGCAACATATCTTTCATTACACCAGTGGGAAAAGCTTAGCTCAAAGCAGTCGCTGTGAATTCCCCCGGTAATACACCTTTTTCCCGGGAACATCAGATGACGTTTTAAAATCACGTTCAGCAAATAGCGAAAATGAATTAAAGTCTATTAGAATATTAACATATTCTACGAGCGACAATTGGCTCTATAATTTACAATGAAAGTGAAGATAACACAAAAGCATATTGTATTTGTTACCGACAGTCGGTGCTAAGTGAACAAAGAATGTGGAATTAATGCAAATTATCGCAGAAGCACCTGGGCTAATGCTGGAGATTGGTTGGTGAGTGATATTGTTGGAGGGTTGGTGGAAGCCAGTATTTTTGATGGTGGGAGTGGCTTTGGTGGTTGGTAAGAGTGGGGATTTTTGTATTTATATTTTTTTCTACCACAGACGTGGTTATTAATATGTAAAAGATGCTAACCAGCATATATATATATATTTTATTATGAACTCCATGAACAGGGGTTAGAGATCTGTTATATATCAGAGAGTCTAATAAGCACTCCACCACAGGCGATGGTAGTGTTTTTACAATGGTAATCAGCATAGCTGCAGCCTTGTGTGTTATTTTTAGGCAGTGTTAGAGATTTGTTCTTCTACATATTGTTCTTCTACACATCTAGCAACACAGATAAACTTATAGAAATAAGTAGTACGCTACTTCCAAGTCTTACACAGCAGAATTGAGAACAAAAAAGTACTATACTTCTTCCGAAGAATGACAGACCGCCTGAAAGAGTTATAGTTCGTCAACGTCGCGAAAGCATTATCACTGCCCAACAGCATAATGCAACTTGAAGGACAAAACTCCCCCAGACAAACCGAACTAGGCTTCCTTCCTCCCTCAAGACGGCCGGCCGTCAAGACCAATATACCCTTCCAACATGGCGTCTCACTTACCGATATTCACCTCAAACAACTTGATATTCCCAGTCATGGCAAAAAGAAAAATGGCGCTGCCTAATTTTCCGGTAAATAACATGGCAAACACGGAACGTATATATATGGCATTTCGATCTTTGGCCCCAGATTTAGTTGCGTTAAATACAGGGCAAGTCTCGATGAGCGAGATACATATTTTGGAGGAGAAAAACAATACTAATCATATTAAGAGGAAGGGTAATGACGGGGTGCTGGCCACGGACGATATAAACAACTAGCCTCAGAGATAGAATTCGACATCGCTGAGCGGAACAGGTTGTGGGAGACCTCAAACACCACCTGAACCGAATTCGTGATCTTTGATTGTAACAGATAAATGTTTTGTTTTATCTTTCTCCCTTACACTCACCACACTCATTCTCTCACTCTCTCTCTCTTTCGCTCTCCCTCTCTCTCTCTCTCTCTCTCTCTCTCTCTCTCTCTCTCTCTCTCTCTCTCTCTCTCTCTGTTTTCTGCTTGTCTTCCTGTTTCTGAATGTCTTTGTCTCTATGTCTTTGCGTCTGTGTCGTATGTCTGTCTCTGTGTGTCTGCCTTTGTGCCTCTCTTTATGTTTGTCTGTCTATCTTCTGTCTATCTGTATATCTAAGCTCTGTATCACTTTGTCTATCAGCCTATCTCTCTGTCAGCATGTCTCTCTCTCTCTTTGTGTGTTTGTCTATCGGTCTTTCACTCTCTGTCTACCACTATCTTTTATTATGTTTGTTTCGGTGCCTGTGTCTATATGTCTATCTGTGTCTGCGTCTGTCTGTTTTCCTGTTTAAGAAGGTAAAGAACCTCACCCAACTTTTTCTCTCGGCGTAGTTCTGAGCTTCAATTTGTTAATATCGTTCATGTACTTAGAGATAACCTGGAACCCATCATCCTCTTGACAAGATTCTTTAAGATTACAAATTTATCCTTGTAATTAAGCACAGTTTTGCTGAAGTCCTGTACTGCTGAAAAAGATTTTCAAGCTGAATGGCGTCATGAATAACGTCATGAAAGGCGTCATGAAGATTTTCAAGCTGAATGGCGTCATGAATAACGTCATGAAAGGCGTCATGAAGATTTTCAAGCTGAATGGCGTCATGAATAACGTCATGAAAGGCGTCATGAAGACTTTCAAGCTGAATGGCGTCATGAATAACGTCAGTTTCTTCATCTATATGCATGTTGAATGACGAGTTCGATAATAGCTTAATAGCCTCGGAGGATGTCAAAGATCTATAGCCTCTTACAATTTATTGTCAGTAAATTACTCTTACCATTTTTTTGGTAACCAATTTCGCATAATAAAGATGCAAATAAACTATGTAATCAACGAGGCAAGTAGGAAAAATTAATTAGACAATATGCAATTGCACACGAGGTCAGCCTGGTGAGGCTCAGCTCGTGTACCGTATATTATCTTCTCCAAGGCTAAGGGTCATCACCAGAGGTAGAATCCCTTACATATACATATATAATTATATGTGTGTGTGTGTTTGAATTTACTATATGGACCACCACATGTTTCCGACGTCGTATTCCAAAGATTTTCTAATTGAGATATTATGTTATTATAACATTAATAATTCTCAATAAATACCTGCCTTAAGTCCCTAATATAATGTCCAAGTATCCAAGTGTTTTGATCTTATAACTCGCTAATGGAGTCTCACGATAATTCCCTTTGTTCTATAATTGTAAAGAACATGGTCACTAGATACAAAATAGTGATTTGACCCCTTTCTCATCTCAAGTGTAGATTCCACGGATTTACGCTCGAATCCTAAGCCTATGAAGAGATGTGACAGTCTCAGAATATGAAGTGCTTCCATCCGTGGTATGGAGTGGTTATTATTATTATTATTATTATTATTTTCTACCACAAACGTGGCCATACATTTATAGTGCTAACCAGCATAGATACATTTTCTTCTGTCCTCCATAGACGGGGTTAGAGATTTGTTAAACATATAGTTCCGTGATTTATGGAACAATCAACCACAGGCGGTGATTGTGGTGCTTTCAAAATGCTAATCTAACCTACATACATAAATACACAGATTTACGTCTGTCCTAAATAAACAGTGTTCGAGATGTCTTTTTACATAGTGTCATTAACGTGAGTTTACAAAGGTGAAATGCAATTCTGACCGGCGTACGTCTCCCAGAGCACGTGGCTGGGAGACGATCTCCCAAGCTCCCCCTTATCCTACTTCTCCTCCCATGCAAAAATAAATGTTGCCAAATAGGCGAACGTACCACAGTAGCAACGTATACAGCATTCTCCAATGAGATGAAACTTCGCTGGGTTGTTCATCCTGTCACTTGTACCCAGACACAGCTGTTGCTCATCCTGCCACTTGTACCCATACGCAGCTGTTGTTCATCCCGCCACTTGTACCCAGACGCAGCTGTTGTTCATCCTGCCACTTGTACCCAGACGCAGCTGTTGTTCATCCTGTCACTTGTACCCAGACGCACCTGTTGTTCATCCTGCCACTTGTACCCAGACGCAGCTGTTGTTCATCCTGTCACTTGTACCCAGACGCAGCTGTTGTTCATCCTGCCACTTGTCCCCAGACGCAGCTGTTGTTCATCCTGCCACTTGTACACAGACGCAGATGTTGTTCATCCTGTCACTTGTACCCAGACGCAGCTGTTGTTCATCCTGTCACTTGTACCCAGACGCAGCTGTTGTTCATCCTGCCACTTGTACCCAGACGCAGCTGTTGTTCATCCTATCACTTGTACCCAGACGCAGCTGTTGTTCATCCTGCCACTTGTACCCAGACGCAGCTGTTGTTCATCCTGTCACTTGTACCCAGACGCAGCTGTTGTTCATCCTGCCACTTGTACCCAGACGCAGCTGTTGTTCATCCTGTCACTTGTACCCAGACGCAGCTGTTGTTCATCCTGCCACTTGTACCCAGACGCAGCTGTTGTTCATCCTGCCACTTGTACCCAGACGCAGCTGTTGTTCATCCTGCCACTTGTACCCAGACGCAGCTGTTGTTCATCCTATCACTTGTACCCAGACGCAGCTGTTGTTCATCCTGCCACTTGTACCCAGACGCAGCTGTTGTTCATCCTGTCACTTGTACCCAGACGCAGCTGGGCCTTACTTGGTGTCACAAATGAACAAATCGTCAAGCAACGAGCTTAACATTTCCAACCCTTAAACTTAATTACGTTATCCTGCGGGATAACGTAATTAACATCTTCTCAGAACAATGTTTATGATAACAAACAGGTGATTTCCAAACTTAATCAACGTAAGATAGTAATATATCTTAGTAATATATATATATATATATATATATATATATATATATATATATATATATATATATATATATATATATATATATATAACTGAAAACTCACACCCCAGAAGTGACTCGAACCCATACTCCCACAACTGGTATGTACAGGGACGCCTTAATCCGCTTGACCATCACGACCGGACAAAAGGAAGTGATAGCCGAGGCTATATGAACCACTTCCCCGCCGGCACTCGGATGGTAATCTTGGGCATAGCATTTTATCAAATCACCTCATTCTTTGGGGCACACGTGAGGAACACAAATGCAAACAAGCCTGAATGGTCCCCAGGACTATATACAACTGAAAACTCACACCCCAGAAGTGACTCGAACCCATACTCCCACAACTGGTATGTACAGGGACGCCTTAATCCGCTTGACCATCACGACCGGACAAAAGGAAGTGATAGCCGAGGCTATATGAACCACTTCCCCGCCGGCACTCGGATGGTAATCTTGGGCATAGCATTTTATCAAATCACCTCATTCTTTGGGGCACACGTGAGGAACACAAATGCAAACAAGCCTGAATGGTCCCCAGGACTATATACAACTGGATTAAGGCGTCCCTGTACATACCAGTTGTGGGAGTATGGGTTCGAGTCACTTCTGGGGTGTGAGTTTTCAGTTGTATATAGTCCTGGGGACCATTCAGGCTTGTTTGCATTTGTGTTCCTCACGTGTGCCCCAAAGAATGAGGTGATTTGATAAAATGCTATGCCCAAGATTACCATCCGAGTGCCGGCGGGGAAGTGGTTCATATAGCCTCGGCTATCACTTCCTTTTGTCCGGTCGTGATGGTCAAGCGGATTAAGGCGTCCCTGTACATACCAGTTGTGGGAGTATGGGTTCGAGTCACTTCTGGGGTGTGAGTTTTCAGTTGTATATAGTCCTGGGGACCATTCAGGCTTGTTTGCATATATATATATATATATATATATATATATATATATATATATATATATAAAATAGTACTCCTGTTTCCAATGTTTCTTAGGTAGGCCCAGACTCTCAGATAGTGTTTAAGGTTGTGGCCATCCCTCTTACAGCAGGTTTTAACATTTCTTAACTTCTTAGCTGTTAGATTTCCTCCCGGAATCTCTATAGGTTCTTGTCTCCATGGAGAACTATTGTCATTATAGATGTTCTCCTCTCTGGGGCAGCTAAATTTTGTTTCATTATGACTGGGATTGCTGACTTCAAATACCTACCAGCGGGCAGACTTGTTCTTCTATCCTTCTGTACGCAGATAGTTTCTACTTTGTTCCCCTTTTATTGCTCTAATTCAACTTTGTTTCCACCTCTACCTTGCTCTCCTTCTACTTTGTTCCACCCCTCAACTTTGTTCTTCTTTGTTCCATTTGTATTGTTCTAATTGTACTTGTTTTCTTTCTACTTTGTTCTCCTACTTTGTTTCCATTATATATTTCTAATTCTACTTTGTTCCCATTTTATTGTTCTAATTCTACTGTTCTTCTACTTTGTTCTCCTTCAACTGTGTTCTCCTTCAACTGTGTTCTCCTTTCATCTTCCAAGATGTTCACCCACTCCCTGCCCTGAGAGGGCCTGGACCACCACTACCCCTCCCACTGTCCACTCCTGCTTCCCCCGTCCCGTGTTGGTCTCTGTCAGCCGTCTGTCGCCTCATCAAGCAGCTATACACAGTGCTGCATCTGCCTCTAATTTATCCCAGCTCTAATCAATCCTGTCTCAACTGTGTGAGGTGAGGCATCCCCCTCTGCCGCCACGCCTCACGCACGCACGCACGCACACACACACACACACACACACACACACACACACACACACACACACACAGGGAAGGGAACTATCAGGGGGAAAGCGCCAAGCCATTACGACTACGACTATAAAGCACTGGAAAGGGGTCAGGATAAGGATTTGGGATGGGATTGGGGGGGGGGAAGGAATGGTGCCCAGCCACTTGGACGGTCGGGGATTGAACGCCGACCTGCATGAAGCGAGACGGTCGCTCTACCATCGGACCCAAGTGGTTGGACACACACACACACACACATACAAACACACACAGAGAAAGTCAGAGTCAGAGAAATGGCTACTGGAGTTTAACACCAGTAAATGTAAAGTTATGGAAATGGGATCAGGTGACAGGAGACCAAAGGGACAGTACACAATGAAGGGGAACAGCCTACCTGTAACGATTCGAGAAAGAGACCTGGGAGTGGATGTGACACCTAATCTAACTCCTGAGGCACATATAAATAGGATAACGACAGCAGCGTACTCTACACTGGCGAAAATTAGAACTTCATTCAGAAACCTAAATGAGGAAGCTTTTAGGGCGCTTTACACTGCCTACGTGAGACCCGTCTTAGAGTATGCCGCGCCATCATGGAGCCCCCACCTGAAGAAACACATAAAGAAACTGGAGAAGGTTCAGAGGTTTGCGACGAGGCTTGTCCCAGAGCTACGAGGGATGGGATATGAAGAGCGGCTGAAGGAACTGAACCTTACGACACTAGAGAAAAGAAGGGAGAGAGGAGATATGATAGGGACATATAAAATACTCAGGGGAATTGACAAAGTGGAAATAGATCAAATGTTCACACGTAATAATAACAGAACGAGGGGACATGGGTGGAAACTGGAAACTCAGATGAGTCACAGAGATGTTAGGAAGTTTTCTTTTAGCGTGAGAGTAGTAGAAAAATGGAATGCACTTGGGGAACAGGTTGTGGAAGCAAATACTATTCATACTTTTAAAACTAGGTATGATAGGGAAATGGGACAGGAGTCATTGCTGTAAACAACCGATAGCTAGAAAGGCGGGATCCAAGAGTCAATGCTCGATCCTGCAAGCACATATAGGTGAGTACATATAGGTGAGTACACACACACACACACACACACACACACACACACACACACACACACACACACACACACACACACACACGCGCACACACACACACACACACACACACACACACACACACACACACACACACACACACACACACACACACACACACACACACACACACACGCACACACACACACACAAAAGAGCTAAATTCACACACAGATGAGAGGCAGAAAGGAACTTTTGAGAACGGTATAGCAGACAAATGTAAATCAGATACAGGCCTTTTCTATAAATTTATTAAAAGCAAGCTGCAGGTAAAATATGATATTCAGAGGTTGAAAATGAGAGATAGATTCACGGAAAATGAAAAGGAAATGCTTGAAACATTAAACGAAAAGTTCCAAAGTGTGTTTGTACAAAATGAAATCTTCAGGGAACCTAGCACAATAAGAATTTCAGAGAACAATATAAGAGAAAATAGAGGTGTCTAGAGACGAAGTGAAAAAAAAGCTCTTGGGGCTAAATAAGAACAAAGCAGTTGGCCCAGGTGGAGTTTCACCATGGGTTCTGAGAGAATGTGCACCTGAGCTCAGCATTCCACTTCAGGTGATTTTTCCGGCAGTCCTGTGTACAGGAGTCGTAGCAGATGTGTGGAAAAAGGCTAACACAGTTCCAATCTACAAAAGTGGCAGCAGGGAAGACCCCTCTCAATTATATACCTGCATCACTGACAAGTGTAACAGTCAAAATATTGGAAAAAATAATTAAAACTAAATGGGTAGAACACCTGGAGAGAAATGATATAATATCACACAGACAATAATAGGAAGGATAAGAAACTTAGATGATTGAAATGCCCTTCAAGAAGACCTGGCAAAATAAGCATATGGAGCACCACTTGGCAAATGGAATTAATTGTGCATAAATGTCACGTTATGAATGTGAAAGTGGAGAACAAAGACCTCACACAACCTATAAATTATGTGAAAAATCTTTAAAGACTTCTGATAACGAAAGAGATCTAGGGGTGGTTCTAGATAGAAAACTATCACCTGAGGACCACATAAAGAACGTTGTGCGAGGAGCCTATGCTACGCTTTCTAACTTCGTACAAAATAGTAACACGACTCGATAAAATTGATATGGATGAATTCCTAACACCTAGAACTTCAAGAACACGATGACACAGACTCGACCTAAGGAAACAAAGGTGCAGCAAAAATGAGAAAATTTTCTTTTGCAGATAGCATCTTCCCAGACGCAGCTGTGGTTCACTTCACCCTACTCTTCCTGTCCTTCACGCTTTGTTTTAGATTTAGCTACTCGGAACGAAATGTCCATGTAGCAGAATTACGGGTTCACCATAGCCCGTGCTACCTGGAGCGTTTTGTTCCAGGTAGCGACTCTTAAACAACAACAACAACAAGTCCATGTACCACGGGCTATAGTGAGCCCGTAACACTATAGCCCTTCAGTCTATATATCTATATACCTTCACCTGTCTATATATCTAACCTAGAAGTCCCATAACAAAGATGATCTCTCTCTTTGTCGATTCCCTTCACTTACCTTCGATGTCCTTCGCTTTGATATTTTCGATTCACTCCAACGAGCAAAAAGGGGTTCAAGAAATTGTTTTCTGAATGTCAAAACATCATATATCGTTAAACTGGGATGAATTAGTTTAGGTTAGAAAATGCTAGGCTCGGTTGGGTTGGTTTGCTGGAGAGATACACTGGTTTGGGATGGGTTAGGTTGATTTGCGGGGTGATTTAACTTGGTTTGAGATGAGTTTGGTTGGTTTAGGCATGATTAGGTAGGTTTTAAAATTCGCTAGCGACCCGTTTTGTGTACGATGAGGCTGGTATTCACAGCAAAAAAAGAGTTTACTGGCCCAACCTCATTATCAGTAGCTTTCTTCACTGTGGGGTGGTTCACTTTTCTGCGCGCCACCATCTAACTATCCAGTGGTCTTCTTGGCCCTTGCTGCACTCAATAACTCGGCCTCCTCCACTCAGCCTCCTCTCCCAAGTTGTCGAACTCATTTTTTTTTTTTAGTGAAATATAGAGTTCATTCAAAGCCTGGGAAGAAGCCATTCCCATGTTGTAGTTAACACTATTCAACTGCTCCACCCTTGTCAAAGGTTGCCAGAGATACCTGGTTGATACCTGGTTGATGGGGTTCTGGGAGTTCTTCTACTCCCCAAGCCCGGCCCGAGGCCAGGCTTGACTTGTGAGAGTTTGGTCCACCAAGCTGTTGCTTGGAGCGGCCCGCAGGCCCACATACCCACCACAGCCCGGTTGGTCCGGCACTCCTTGGAGGAATAAATCTAGTTTCCTCTTGAAGATGTCCATGGTTGTTCCGGCAATATTTATGTGAGACAAAAGAGATATGTAAACATTGCAAAAAAAGAAATACTAAATGCATCTTATCGAAAGCGAACTTGTGTCTGTTTTTGCAAGATTCAACCCATATCTTCCCGGCTTATAGAGTTATACAATATGAAGTACACAACGTTATATAAACAGATGCATCTAATCAATCTGCCTTTCTTCTTTACTCTACACAAATACATGTCCATTTCAAATCGGAAGAACCAATTATTGACTAACCAGTTTCTGGCCCCCGGCTAAATAGCCACATTCCCCCGCTAGTGCCACAACCTGTACTAGAAAGAACATCGATTTTTACTCGTATTCGTTACATAAGGCCAAAAAAAATGTCGTACTAGAAAATGGAACCGGCTGGCAAAAATGACGTACTGTCCCGTTTTCTGTTTTGGGTCCTCTGGAAAGTTAGAAAAGGACACTTTAAATTGGCCGTTTTCTTGACGTTGGGAAACCTTAGGAGGCCGGGCTGCACCACCATAGCAGCTGAGTCCCGTGGACCACAAGCCCTTGTGAGGAGTTTTTGTTTTTATTTTCCTTATGATCTCATACCCTCTAAACAGACGTACATCTTGACCAGACCACACACTAGAAGGTGAAGGGACGACGACGTTTCGACCCGTCCTGGACCATTCTCAAGTCGATTGTGACTCCTCACAATCGACTTGAGAATGATCCAGGACGGACTGAAACGTCGTCGTCCCTTCACCTTCTAGTGTGTGGTGTGGTCAACATTCTTCAGCCACGTTATTGTGACTCATCGCCTGCAGACGTACATCTTTTCGATAAATTACAGTATTCAACAGAGAACCTCAGCAAGTAGTAAATTTCTAGGTCACCAGCATCTATGCTATTAGTAAGTTACTCAACACTAGGTTCTCAGCGTCTGTGCAGCTAGTAACTTGTAGGTCACTAGCATCCAACTTGCTTACAAACTAGTAATCCCTTTGGTTCCCAACAAGTATGAAACTAGTAAATTTTGAGCATTCCAGTAGCTGTCCTATTAATAAACTAGCAAACTTTTTTATAGTTTTCAATAGTTAAACAGCTTGTAAGCCGGTAAACGTTGAGGTCTTTAACTACTGCACTAGTAAACTTGCACGTTTTGAGGACCGACTAGCCAACTATCACTCTTCCAACCTGTAAACGTTTAGTGATTTTAGCAGCTGTGCAACTAGTAAACACACGCACACACGCACGCACACATGCGCGTACGCACGCACGTGCGCATGCACACACGCGCACACACACACACAAGGGTAGGGACCAAAGAGCCAGAGCTCAACCCCCGCAAGCACAACTAGGTGAGTACACACACACACACACACACACACACACACACACACACACACACACACACACACACACACACACACACAAGGGTAGATAAAGACAGTCTATTTAACACAAGAGGAACACAGGTGGAAACTGAGTGCCCAAATGAGCCACAGAGATATTAGAAAGAACTTTTTTAGTGTCAGAGTGGTTGACAAATGGAATGCATTAGGAAGTGATGTGGTGGAGGCTGACTCCATACACAGTTTCAAGTGTAGATATGATAGAGCCCAATAGGCTCAGGAATCTGTACACCTGTTAATTGACGGTTGAGAGGCGGGACCAAAGAGCCAGAGCTCAACCCCCGCAAACACAACTAGGTGAGTACAACTAGGTGAGTACACACACACACACACACACACACACACACACACACACACACACAGGCTTGTCCCAGAGTTACGAGGGATGGGATATGAAGAGCGGCTGAAGGAACTGAACCTAACGACACTAGAGAAAAGAAGGGAGAGAGGAGATATGATAGGGACATATAAAATACTCAGGGGAATTGATAAAGTGGAAATAGATGAAATGTTCACACGTAATAATAACAGAACGAGGGGACATGGGTGGAAACTGGAAACTCAGATGAGTCACAGAGATGTTAGGAAGTTTTCTTTTAGCGTGAGAGTAGTAGAAAAATGGAATGCACTTGGGGAACAGGTTGTGGAAGCAAATACTATTCATACTTTTAAAACTAGGTATGATAGGGAAATGGGACAGGAGTCATTGCTGTAAACAACCGATAGCTAGAAAGGCGGGATCCAAGAGTCAATGCTCGATCCTGCAAGCACATATAGGTGAGTACATATAGGTGAGTACACACACACACACACACACACACACACACACACACACACACACACACACACACACACACACACACACACACACACACACACACACACACCAACCCATTTTTTTAAATATATCGAGACCCACACCAGAGAAACTATCTGTTGTGCGCGCTGGTGGCTGAGTGGACAACATGCTAGGCACGTAATCTTATGGACCGGGGTTCGATTCCCGGCGCCGGCGAGAAACAAAATGAGCAGAGTTTCTTTCACCCTGATGCCCCTGTTACCTAGCAGTAAATAGGTACCTTGGCGTTAGATAGCTGTTACGGGCTGCTTCCTGGGGGGGGGGGATTTAGTAGTTAGTAACAGTTGAGAGGCGGGCCGAAAGAGCAGAGCTCAACCCCCGCAAGCACAAATAGATGAATACACACACACACATACGTTTTGTAAGATCTAGGACAGAAGAAGATAGACGATAGAAGATCTAGGAGAAGACAGAGAGAAAGATCTAGGAGTTGATATCACGCTAAACCTGTCTCCTCAAGCTCACATCAAAAGAATAACATCGGCGGCGTATGCAAGGCTGACTAACATCAGAACCGCCTTGAGAAACCTGTGTAAGGAATCTTTCAGAACCCTGTATAATACGTATGTAAGACCAATCCTGGAGTATGCGGCCCCAGCATGGAGCTCGTACCTTGTAAAGCACAAGACAAAGCTGTAAAAAGTTCAGAGGTATGCCACTAGGCTAGTCCCAGAACTAAGAGGCATGAATTACGAGGAAAGGCTGAGGGAAGTGCACCTCACGTCGCTGGAAGACAGAAGAGTTCGGGGAGACATGATCACTACATACAAAATTCTCAGGGAAATTGACAGGGAAGACAACGATAGATTATTTAACACGGGTGATACACGAACAAGGGTACACAGGTGGAAGCTGAGTACCCAAATGAGCCACAGAGACATTAGAAAGAACGTTTTCAGTGTCAGAGTAGTTAACAAATGGAATGCATTAGGCAGTGATGTGGTGGAGGCTGACTCCATACACAGCTTCAAATGTAGATATGACAAGAGCTCGAGAAGCTCAGGAATCTGTACGCCTGTAGACTGACGGTTAAGAGGCGGGACCAGAGAACCGAAGCTGAACCCCCGCAAACACAACAAGGCGAGTACACACACACACACACACACACACACACACACACACACACACACACACACACACGCACACACACACACACACACGCACACACACACACACACACACACACACACACACACACACACACACAGACACACACACACACACACACACACACACACACACACACACACACACACACACACACACACACACACACACACACACACACACACACCAGCCCGTCTGACCGTTTGGAAGGCAAAGCAAATATTTTGACCTTTTCTCGGTCCGTTCACCTCTGCCCTTACACCATCAGAGTTTTCCACAGCTTCATCATCATCGCCTATCTGAACGTTGGCCGTCTCGCGCGCTCAGTCCACCTGTCCCGTCTCTCCCTCGTTCCTTCCCACCGGCTGAGAACGTCGTGAACGTGCCCGAGTCAGTCTACTTACTCATCATATTCCGGAAAGTAAATTCCATAAACGGTATCATATTTACTCCGAAGAGTATTGAAACTATTGTTCTTGGAATGGAACAATTTATTCTCCCCGCTTGATATTTGCAGGAAAAAAACATTCTCTCCCCTTCTCTGTTAAATCCATCATGCCGGATCCCCCACACAATGTAAACACCGTGTGAGCAAACACTGGCGACTAAACCCTGAACAAAACACTCAAAGCGCATATATATATTGGCACGAATTCTGTACAAGAGCGCAATTAAAGCATACAATGGAAATTATTTGTACAACAATACTCTCTCTCTTTCTCTCTCTCTCCACACACACACACACACACACACACACACACACACACACACACACACACACACACACACACACACACACACACACACACACACACACACACACGAGGGCACGGAGGAAAGTTTGAGACTCAGATGTGTCATAGAGATGTTAGAAAGTTTTCTTTAAGCGTGAGAGTATGAGTAAATGGAATGACCTAAAGGAGCAGATTGTAGAGAGGCTAAGTTCATTCACAACTTTAAAAGCAGGTATGATAAGGAAATAGGTCAGGAGTCATTTCATTAGACAACCAACGGCTAGAAAAGCAGGGTCCAAGAGCTAGAGCTCTATCCTGAAGGCACAAATAGGTGAGTACATACTAAAACACACTAAGTCCCAGAACTAAGAGACATGAGTTACAAGGAAAGGCTGCGTGAATTGCACCTACCGTTGCTGGAAGACAGAAGAGTTCGGGGAG
Source organism: Procambarus clarkii (assembly GCF_040958095.1). Classification (NCBI taxonomy): domain Eukaryota; kingdom Metazoa; phylum Arthropoda; class Malacostraca; order Decapoda; family Cambaridae; genus Procambarus; species Procambarus clarkii. The sequence continues at coordinate 40,701,122 of NC_091170.1, read as the reverse complement.
ACATGGTCGCCACATACAAAATTCTTCTGGAAATTAACATGATAGATAAGAACGAATTATTTAACACGGGTGGTACTCGCACAAAGGAACACAGGTAGAAGCTGAGTACACTAATGACTCAAGAGACATTAGAAATAACTTTTTCATCAGAGCAATTAATAAAAAATGGAAGGTATTAGGCAGTGATGTGGTGGAGGCTGACTCCATACACAGTTTCAAATGTAGATATGATAAAGCCCAATAGGCTCAGGAATCTGGACACCAGTAGACTTGACAATTGAGATGTGGGACCAAAGAGCCGAAGTTTTACTCCCACAAGCACAACTAGGTGAGTACGTACACACACACACACACACACACACACACACACACACACACACACACACACACACACACACACACACACACACACACACAAAGTTATAGTGAGGGGTATAGACTCATTCCTCTCAATGTTTGCTGACGACGCCAAAATTATGAGAAGGATTAAGACAGAGGAGGACAGCTTGAGGCTTCAAGAAGACCTGGACAAGCTGCAGGAATGGTCGAACAAATGGATGTTAGAGTTTAACCCAAACAAATGTAATGTAATGAAGATAGGGGTAGGAAGCAGGAGACCAGATACAAGGTATCACTTGGGAGATGAAATACTTCAAGAGTCAGAGAGAGAGAAAGACCTGGGGGTTGATATCACGCCAGACCTGTCCCCTGAAGCTCATATCAAGAGGATAACATCAGCAGCATATGCCAGGTTGGCTAACATAAGAACGGCCTTTAGAAACTTGTGTAAGGAATCTTTCAGAACATTATATACCACATATGTCAGACCAATCCTGGAGTATGCGGCTCCAGCATGGAGTCCATATCTAGTCAAGCATAAGACTAAACTGGAAAAGGTTCAAAGGTTTGCCACCAGACTAGTACCCGAGCTGAGAGGTATGAGCTACGAGGAGAGACTACGGGAATTGAACCTCACTTCGTTGGAAGACAGAAGAGTTAGGGGGGACATGATCACCCCATTCAAGATTCTCAAGGGAATCGACAGGGTTGATAAAGACAGGCTATTGAACACAAGGGGCACACGCACTAGGGGACACAGGTGGAAACTGAGTGCCCAAATGAGCCACAGAGATATTAGAAAGAACTTTTTTAGTGTCAGAGTGGTTGACAAATGGAATGCATAAGGAAGCAATGTGGTGGAGGCTGACTCCATACACAGTTTCAAGTGTAGATATGATAGAGCCCAATAGGCTCAGGAACCTGTACACCTGTTGATTGACGGTTGAGAGGCGGGACCAAAGAGCCAGAGCTCAACCCCCGCAAGCACAACTAGGTGAGTACAACTAGGTGAGTACACACGTACGTGTTGTGACCCAAATCGATATGAATAATTTAATTAGGGTCTCTCTAAGTATGAAGCCAGCGGAAGTACTTTTGTTAGCTGTATGAATGGGCTGTGTATGGACGCTGGTATGGTAAACAGGTGTGGCAATACTGGGAATGCCAGTATATGGCGAACCCTCTAAGAACTTCCGCCAATTATGAAAAACTGCCTGGTAGTTGACTTCAATGACCCGGCGCGAGCGGAAACTATAGCCGGAAGTTGGTCTTGAAAGCTAAATCACGATGAGTCGTTGAGGAGAGCCAGAGGGGATGTGATAGATGTGGGGCAGAGATGTTATATTGGCTCAAGCCAATATAACATCTCATATAATAAGCCAAGCCAATATCAGTATATATCAGTATATGGTCACATCTCATTATATCAGAATATGTCAATCTGTTCATTATCATATCATGTCCCAGGCTTCACTTCAGGCCACCATACTGGCATGAGAACACTGAAGAATTGGATGAGTTAAACACTACTGAATAAATATATGTATTATATTCACACGTATTTACACATCCGCCAGCACCACCTGGTATTCTAATCCCCTGATTCCTGGCCTGCCTCCCGCCAGCCCCTACACACTCCTAGTCTTTACAAAATCCTATAGTATCTGGAGATCGCAGACGATGAGTCACAATAACGGGGCTGAAGATAAGAAGATCAAACCACACATCAGAAGATGGAGAAAACAGCGACGTTTCGATCCGTCCTTGACCATTATCAAGTTGTGTGCTTGATAATGGTCCACGCGACTTGATAAATGTCCAGGATGGATCGAAACGTCGTCGTTTCTATATCTTTTAGAGATTAACTTGACTCTCTCAAATTACTGGCCCAATGTTTCACCCCAGAACAACACACACATACTGCTCATAATAACAGCTCACGAATTCCAGCATAGGTCAGGCCTGCTGCAATAAGAGTTTCACCAGCCAGGAACATGCCACCCTGGCAAGATGAGCCCCATGGCTCACGTGTAGACTGCTCAGGACAACTTACTGATCACAGCTGCTTCTCCCACCATGCTTGACCCAATGTGTCATCTCTGTCCCACATCTGTGGCATACCTTCTGGCCCTCCTCAACAACTCCTCACCTTAGCTTCCCATGACTCCTTCCGGCTATTAGTTTCCGGTAGCACTGGGTCACTGAGGCTCCCGCTAGCTTCTCATCATTGGCTGAAGCTCATACCAGCCTCCATACACAGCCAATTCATACAAGCTCATATAAACGCTTCTGTTGACCTCATAATTTGAGAGAGCTTAACTAAATTACTTGTATCTATTTGGGTCACAACACCCACACTCACACATGCACACCCACCCACACACACACACACACACACACACACACACACACACACACACACACACACACACACACACACACACACACAGGGGAGACATGATCACAACCTACAAAATCCTCAGAGGAATAGATCGGGTAAACAAGGATAAACTATTCAACACTGGTGGGACGCGAACAAGGGGACACAGGTGGAAACTGAGTACCCACATGAGCCACAGAGACGTTAGAAGGAACTTTTTCAGTGTCAGAGTAGTTAACGGATGGAATGCATTAGGCAGTGATGTGGTGGAGGCTGACTCCATACACAGTTTTAAATGTAGATATGATAGAGCCCAGTAGGCTCAGGAATCTGTACACCAGTTGATTGACAGTTGAGAGGCGGGACCAAAGAGCCAAAGCTCAACCCCCGCAAGCACAAATAGGTGAGTACACTCTCTCTCTCTCTCTCTCTCTCTCTCTCTCTCTCTCTCTCTCTCTCTCTCTCTCTCTCTGTCTCTGTCTCTGTCTCCTTAACTATAAGATAAGCACAGATTCAAAGGTACATGTCATGGCTGATATACTTCATAGAGTTCTACAATAATCCCCAAGACAAGGCAGGAGCGAAATAGGCTGGGTGGACTGCATCTTCTTTGGCTACCAACAAGCCTTGGGCACTCTCCCCCAAAAAAGACTGGCTCACAAAATGTAGAAACAACAGGATGGGAAACCCAACCTGTTTACTCAATATTCTCGGTCACTGTCGCCACCTGCCGACCATCGCGACAAAGAGATCTCCCAACAGCCCTCAAAACTCATCACTCCTTGATGCCATCGCCCCTTTTGAACCTCTGAAGGCACTCCACTGCAAACTTCATTAATGGAAATGTGGGCAAGTTTAAAGGAAGTTACGCCCGAGTCGCTGAAACGCTTCAACTTGCAGCGCTGAAGTTTGGCTGCGATCAGACTCCCAATTAGAGGGGTTTGGGTGTCAGTTGCTTGGTGTGCTGGTGCTCCCGCGGGGAGGCTAGCCAGCCCGTCCTCACCGCCGACAATAAGCCTCAAATTTGTTGTGGTTACGCTTAACGTGAAGTGTACGTGAACGTAGGCAAGGTACCTGGAGCCGGTCGGCCAAGCGGACAGCACGCTGGACTTGTGATCCTGTGGTCCTGGGTTCGATCCCATGCGCCGGCGAGAAACAATGGGCAGAGTTTCTTTCACCCTATGCCCCTGTTACCTAGCAGTAAACCTGGGTGTTAGTCAGCTGTCACGGGCTGCTTCCTGGGGGTGGAGGCCTGGTCGATGACCGGGCCGCGGGGACACTAAAAAGCCCCGAAATTATCTCAAGATAACCTCAAGATAACCTAACCTATTGAGGCCCACGTTCGTTAGTCTGTGAAGAAACGTCATTCTTACGATGTTTTTAATTTCACAAAACGCATCGTAATTTTAACCCTGCGGTCGATAAGTGTCAAAATTGCCAAGTTGTAAGTATGAGGACATGTTGGGCTTTTAACATACCCGGCCAGTGTTGACCATCTAGTCTGTTGGATGCTCAAGTTCGTATGCGATCTTGGTTAGGCAAAACCACTTCAAATTTGACGTTTGTCGAATCGTGAGAACGGGCTGAACCACCAGCCTCGTGTGATCTGCACGTCCACCCAACCATTCACCCGACCCAGCCTCCATCCCGCTGATAACTCAATTAAAGTCTCATCTCAACTTGTGCACGGGATGTTGACTTTCCATCCGTACCTGGACGCTGACTCTCCGTACCTGGACGCTGACTCTCCGTACCTGGACGCTGACTCTCTGTACCTGGACGCCGACTCTCCGTACCTGGACGCTGACTCTCTGTACCTGGACGCCGACTCTCCGTACCTGGACGCTGACTCTCTGTACCTGGACGCCGACTCTCCGTACCTGGACGCTGACTCTCCGTACCTGGACGCTGACTCTCCGTACCTGGACGCTGACTCTCCGTACCTGGACGCTGACTCTCTGTACCTGGACGCCGACTCTCCGTACCTGGACGCTGACTCTCTGTACCTGGACGCCGACTCTCCGTACCTGGACGCTGACTCTCTGTACCTGGACGCCGACTCTCCGTACCTGGACGCTGACTCTCCGTACCTGGACGCCGACTCTCCGTACCTGGACGCTGACTCTCTGTACCTGGACGCCGACTCTCCGTACCTGGACGCTGACTCTCCGTACCTGGACGCTGACTCTCCGTACCTGGACGCCGACTCTCCGTACCTGGACGCTGACTCTCCGTGCGTGAACGTCACTGTTACTGTGGGTTGTTCTTCCTGTCACTTATATCCAAGAGGCAACTGTGCCTTGCTTATCTTAAGTTGTTCTGGGAATCTATTATCCTCTTATCTAGAGTCTAGTCTACTGTCTAGATTCTAGAGTCTAGTCTAGAGCATCTTCCATGTTAAACCCACTTGTTTCTCCAACTTGTTCACCAGTCTCATGTGTATAGTACTGTGTCGAGGACCTCTGACGGTCCAAGAACATGCGGTCTACCCACCCTTCTCTGTCTCGTATGATTTATATCACCAAAGCCATGTTGGTGTTTTGCTGTGAAGGTCTTTCTATCAGGATATTTACTGATAGATATCATGCATGATATGACGAGTTTCTCATACAAGACATGGTCATGCATGAGAAATTGGTAATTGAATGTCTTCAAGTGATAGAGAGTCTTTTTCCGTGTTCATTTCCCTTAATTTCCCTTTATTTTATTTCCGATTTTTGTATCATCGGCAAATTTGCAAATATTGCTGCTCAAACCTGAATTTAAATCATTTATATACATTATGAATAACAGAGGTCCCAGGACAGAGACTTGAGGCACTCCACTTAGAGCACTTTTCCACACTGACTTAACCCCATTTACACTAACTCTTTGTTTCCTTTGGTATAGCCATGCCCTAATCCAGCTTAATGTAGGACCCCCAATACCATGAGCCTCTATCTTTTTAATCAGTCTTTCATGCAGAACTGTGTCAAAAGCTTTGCTAAAGTCGAGGTACACAACATCACAAACCTTACCACTATCAACTGCCTCAACTATGCCGGAATAAAATGATAGCAAATTTATTAAACATGAACGGCCATTTGTAAAACCATGTTGTGAATCATTTATTAACTTGTGTTTTTCAAGATTAACACGAATGGTATTTGCAATTATCGATTCAAGTAATTTTCCCACAATAGACGTTAAGCTAATTGGCCGATAGTTTGACGTAAGTGATCTATCTAATTTCTTGAAAATTGGTACCACATTAGCAACCTTCCACGACTCTGGCACTCTGCCTGACTAATGATTTATTAAATATGGTAGACAGTGGCTCGCAAAGCTCCTCTTTGCATTCTTTAAGCACCCTGGCAAACACTTTGTCCGGCCCTGGGGATTTGTTTGGCTTGAGATTTACTATTTGTTTAATGACATCCTCCCTGCTAACTGCTAAACTAGTCAACCTGTCCTCTACCCCACCCACATAGACTTGTTTGGCTGAAGGCATAATGTTCAGCTCTTCTTTAGTAAATACAGAGATAAAATATTTATTAAAAATACTTCACATCTCTTCGTCATTATCCGTTATCTGACCTGTCTCAGTTTTTAATGAACCTATCCTTTCTCTAATTTTTGTTCGAAAAAAAACTTTAGGAGTTGGCTTTGCTTGCTCTGCTATGCGAACGTCAAAGTTTCTTTTTACCCTCCTTATCTCTTTTTTAACATGTCTAACCAGTTGGACGAATTCTTGTTCTAAACTGACTTTCCCATTCCTAACCCTTTTGTACCACGCTCTCTTTCTACCTATAAGGTTCTTCAGATCCTTTGTTATCCATTTTGGGTCATTATCATTCGATCTATTTAATTTGTATGGTATATGATGTTCCTGTGCATTGCTTAGAATATTTTTAAATAAGTTATATTCTGAATCCACATCAAAATCCCTTTTTTTACATCACTCATCGCTGGGTTCACGTCTCACTCCAAGACCAGCCCCCACCCCATGCCCAGGACTTTCCAATCTATTTCAACCCCAAAAATTCTTAGAACATTAAAATCAGCTTTTCGGAAATCTGGCACTTTAACAGAATTTTCTCCTACAAATCTATTCTATTCTATGATAAATCTGATTTCTTTGTAACCACTGTTCCCTAGCGCACTCCCTATTTTGATTTAATTAATTTGTGTTTCCCCGTTAGTTAACACTAAGTATAAAATATTTTTTCCCACGTTGGTTTCTTAATGTGTTGCTTAAGAAAGCAATCATCAATTAATTCTAGAAAATCTTCTGCTTCATTATTCCCTATTCTGTTAATCCAGTTTATTCCACTAAAATTAAAGTCACCCATGACACAAATACTGTTTAACCTAGATGCTCTAGATATTTCATCCCATAGAAGCTTTGCTTACATTCTGTTTTAAGTTTGGTGGCCTGTAGATAACTCCTATAATAAGATTTTTAACTTTTTCAATTAATTCTAGCCAGATATTTTCTGTTTGTGGCTCAGTTTTGATTCCCTCTTTGAGACAATATTTCAAATTTTCCCTAACATATATGGCTACTCTCCCTCCTCGTCTAATATATCTATCTGTCTGAAATAAGTTTATCTGATATTCAGACTATTCGTTCTCTATTTTCTACATTCATCCATGTTTCGGTAAGTGCAATAATATCTATTTTTTCTGTGCAGACAAGAGCATTTAAATCGTTTATTTTGTTTCTTAGATGCCTACTGTTCGAGTAATATACCTTAAGTGTATTGTTATTTTTAGGCCCTTCTCTTTCCCTATTCATTTTGCCAATTTGTTTCCCCCACAAACACATACCTTTATTGCCTTCTTTCTCCATATCAATTCCCATACCACTATCTACTAACAGTTAAACTCAAACGCCTCCACCCACAGGTTCCAACGAGTTGGCAACAGCAACAACCCCAGTCCTAGATAGATGCACCCCATCCTGAGCATTTCTTTCATAGAAGTGCTCCCAGTTATGTATGAATGATATTGCATTTGATTTGCAATATTTGTCCAGTCGGCAATTGACACAAAGTGCTCTCAATAACCATTCATTTCCAACTCCCTTTCTTGGAAGAATGCCACATTCGATCGGGATTCCTCCCTTGCTCCTAACTAATTCTATGGCTGTCTTAAACCACTATATTAGTGCCTCACTCCTAACTCGTCCTACATCATTTCCACTGGCACTGGTACAAATAATGGGTTTGTTCCCATTTCCAGCCATAATATCATTTATGTTGTTAACAATATCACCAATTCCAGCTCCCGGATAGCAAACCCTTAACCTGTTCCCCCGATCTGGGAATCTCCCACAACCAAAATTCGTTTAGGTAATTCCTTTACTTTTTGAGCACCTTGAGGGACCTGCACTCCCTTCGTTACCTTCCCTTTCGAGCGAATTGCAGGCTCCCTACAGCATTCATCTTCCAACACGGCGAATGAGTTAAAAGTCCTTGGGACATTTGTAGGCGGCCTTGTCAGAGTCTTAAGACCCCTGTCTACGACATTCCAAGACAAAGACTTTCTACTGCTGCTCTCCCCCTTTGCTTCCTCTTGACGTTGTTTCATATGTTTTATCTTCTGCATCTGTCGAAGCTCCTCCTGCAGGGAATCCACCTTTGCCCTTAGAGCTCCACATGGATTCATCAGTTCTTTCACTACACCTTCCATTATTACTATGATAGCACAATTGGAGCTCAGCTAACACACCCTCTCACTGCTATGAGATGGAGAGTGATGGGAGGCTGCCCTTTCTAGATGTAACAGTCGCAGAAAGGAGTGGAGGCTTTCATACTGCAGTCTAAACTAAGGGAACGAACATAGGAATGTGCCTTAATGCTAACAGTGACTGCCTGGACAGGTACAAGCGGAGTGTTGTCAACGCTTACGTCGACCGAGCTCTAACTCACAGCTCCGGTTGGAAGCAGATCGACGAGGAACTCTGTAGAGTAAGGCAGATCCTAGTCAATAATGGCTTCTCTAACGGTTATGTTGAAGACGTCATTAAAAGGAAGGTGACACGCCATGCAACCTCTGAAGAAACAACCAATACAACACCTGTGCCTTCTATTAGATTGTTTTACAGGAACTTTTTTGCACGGGCTATAAAACTGAGGAAAGAGTTCCGAAAGATATTACTGAAAGGAACGTTATCCATACAGACACCAATCAGATGATGCAATTAACAATTTACTACAAAAACAAGAAGACCGTAAACTTGCTTATGAAAAACTCTCCAGATACCAAGCAAAGCGCCTTAAGAGAGACTAATGTCGTCTATGCTTTAACATGCCCACTTGGGGATAGTCAGCCTCAACGATCTTAGTATATAGGCAAGACAACAACGTCTTTTTCCAGGCGATTAACAATGCACATACAACAGGGCTCTATCAAGGAGCATGTAATCTCCACACACAACCAGATCGTCACCAGAGAAATCTTGACAAGCAACACTGAAATAATTGGCAGATATAACGACAGCAGGAGACTGGATATCAGCGAGGCGCTACATATTAAGAAGTCCAGACCAGCAATCAAGAACCAGCTAATACATAATTACATTCTACCCATTTCAAGGCCCAGAGCCAATGCAGACACAGGATCCAATGACCATACTAATACGTCCCCTTATCCATTTATTCATTGATACCCCCTTGATCCATTTATTTATTGACACATTTAATACCCAATTAATACCCACTATGTTATGGCATTCATCCACCACCACACTCGAAGAGTATATAGTAGTAGTAGTAGGCATCCTTCAGTCTCGGGAGACTATGGAGTTGCGCCCTAGTTGTCAATCCTGGTGCAGCATCTGGTGTGACTGTTGAGGCCAATCCGAGAGTGGCAGTACATCCCACACCGAGCACAAACGAAGTCCGATTCTGGTCTGTCTTCCTGGCTACTGGCTTTCCTTCTCTGTCTCTTTGCCTCCGATTCCTTGGCAAGTGACTCCTCGAACTTGGAGAGACCTCTTTGAACAGACTGCCCCCAGGCTGAACGGTCTGCAGCCAGTGTCTCCCGTATAGCAAGATCGACGTCCATGGCTTTCAGGTCCCTTTTGCATACGTCTTTGTACCGTAGCTGGGGCTTGCCTGTTGGACGCTTTCCCTGCCTCAGCTCTCCGTACAGGAGATCCTTGGGGATCCTGCCGTCGCCCATTCGCACAACGTGTCCGTGCCAGCGCATTCGTCTCTGTTTCAGCATTGTGTACATGCTGGTGATTCTTGCTCTCCCCAAGACGTTGTTGTTTGTCACCTTGTCCTGCCAGGTGATGTCCAAGATGTGTCTAAGGCAGCGCATGTGGTAGGCATTCAGCTGTCTTTCCTGACGGGCGCAGAGTGTCCAAGACTCACTGCCATAAAGGAGAGTGCTCAGGACACAGGATCTGTAAACCTGAATCTTAGTATGCTCAGTTAGCCTATTATTGGCCCACACTCTCTTGTCAGTCTGGACATGGTAGTAGATGCCTTACCGATGCGTTTGTTTAGCTCCGTATTAAGAGAGAGGGAGTCAGAGATTGTGGAGCCCAGGTACACGAAGTCGTGAACGACTTCCAGTTTGGAATCAGAGATGCCGATGTCCGGTGGGGAGTCCACTCCTTGTCCCATGACTTGCGTTTTCTTCAGACCGATGGTGAGTCCGAAAGCCTGAGAGGCCTCGCTGAAGCGGGTTATGAGCCGTTGGAGGTCTTCAGCTGAGTGGGCAGTGACTGCTGCGTCGTCGGCAAAAAGGAAGTCGCGCAGACACCTCAGCCAAACCTTCGTCTTGGCTCTCAGCCTGGCGAGGTTAAAGAGCTTTCCATCTGACCTGGTCCGGAGGTAAATGCCTTCCATGACAGATCCGAAGGCGTGCCGCAGCATAACTGCGAAGAATCCCGAATAGGGTTGGAGCCAGTACGCAGCCCTGCTTTACTCCACTTCGGATGTCAAAGGCGTCTGATGTTAGGCCATCAAAGACCACGGTGCCCCTCATGTTCTCATGGAAAGATCTGATGATGCTGAGGAGCCTGGGTGGGCATCCGATCTTGGGGAGGATCTTGAACAGGCCATCCCTGCTGACGAGGTCGAAGGCCTTCGTCAGATCTATGAAGGCTATGAAGAGTGGCTGCTTCTGTTCCCTGCATTTCTCCTGCAGTTGTCTGAGGGAAAAGACCATGTCGATGGTGGACCTGCCAGCTCTGAATCCGCATTGTGATTCTGGATAGACTCTCTCTGCAAGTACTTGGAGCCTCTTCAATGCGACTCGAGCAAACAGCTTTCCGACAATACTGAGGAGGGAGATTCCACGGTAGTTGTTGCAGTCGCCCCTGTCACCTTTATTCTTATACAGTGTGACGATGTTGGCATCCCTCATGTCCTGTGGCACCTCTCCTTCCCAGCAGAGGCAGAGAATTTCATGCAGCTCCATGAGCAGGCTACCTCTGCAGCACTCCAAGGTCTCAGCAGGAATGCCATCTTTGCCAGGAGCTTTACCAGAAGCAAGGGAGTCTAGGGCATCGCTGAGTTCTTCCAGGGTCGGTTCGCTGTAGAGCTCCATTAACACAGGCAGACACTCAATGGCACTCAGGGCATCTTCGGTGACCACATTGTCCCTGGCGTATAGCTCAGAGTAGTGCTCGACCCAGCGCTTCAGCTGCAGTGTCTGGTCCTGAATCACCTTGCCAGTGGCAGATTTCAGAGGAGCGGTCTTCCTCTGGATTGGGCCGAGGGCCTGCTTGATGCCGTCATACATTCCCCTTACATTGCCTGTATCTGCTGCAGTCTGTATCTGGGAGCAGAGCTGGAGCCAATAGTTGTTGGCACATCGCCTGGCGCTCTGCTGCACTTTGCAGCGGACGGCCCGAAGCATCTGTAAGTTGCGCTGACTTGGGCAGGCTTTGTAGGCTGCCAAGGCGTTTCTCTTCTCTTCGATTACAGGTGTCATCTCTTCCGAGTGAGCCTCGAACCAGTCTGCCGACCTGCTGGTCTTCTTGCCAAAGGTGGAAATGGCAGCGTTGAACACAGCGTCTCTGAAGTGCTCCCCATCTTTTACAGGCAGTGACCCCAGCTGGGCCAGGGAGAGCTTCCTCAAGCACGTGTGCAAAATCTTCCACCTTGTCCTGGTTGCGGGTCTTGGTGGTGTCGATGCGAGGTCTGCCCGCCTTTTTCGAGTGATGAATCTTCTTTGGTTGCATCTTGACCCTGCTACATGCCAGGGAGTGGTCGGTGTCACAGACAGCACTCTGGTAGCTACGCGTAATCTTGACGCTGGGTAGACTTTCACGCCTGGTAAGAATCAGGTCAAGCTGGTGCCAGTGCTTGGATCTGGGGTGTCTCCAAGATACTCGGTGTTGAGGCTTTGTGCCGAAGAACGTGTTGGTGACACAAAGACCATGAAGACAGCAGAGTTCTAGCAGACGTTGCCCGTTCTCATTCATCCTTCCTATGCCGAACTGACCCAGGCAAGTGGGCTAAATGTTGTGCTCGGCACCCACTCTGGCGTTGAAGTCGCCGAGGATGAACAGTGGCTCCTTTACAGGGATTCTCGCTATGACTCTGTTGAGGTCATCGTAGAATTTTTCCTTTGCCTCTGCTGGAGAAGTCAGGGTTGGTGCATATGCACTAATTACATTGACTGGTCCTGTTTGGGAGTGCAGTTGCAGAGACAGAATTCGTTCGGTTTCCCCCATCGGTGGCATAATGTGTCCCAACAGTGCATTCCTGACGGCAAATCCCACACCATGTTCTCTGGTCTCATCTTGAGGTTTTCCTTGCCAGAAGAAAGAGAAGGTCCTCTCTCTCACAGATCCTGATCCTGGGAGCCTGGTCTCTTGGAGAGCAACAATATCCATCTGCAGCTTGCTCAGTTCCCTATCGATGATTGCTGTTTTTCGGGTATCATTGATTTCTTGCAGGTCGTCAGAGAAACCTGGTGTCAGTGTCCTGACGTTCCATGTGCCCAGCTTTAGGGCAGTTGATATTTTCTTCTTTGGTTTGGTATTGCTTGGTGCAAAGTTGTTGGGCCGCTTGTCGGTTTTCACCCTAAACCCCACGCACCCAGTGAGGTTAACGGACCGTGGCGAGGCAACACCTTATTGGCTGGGGTTTGCCCAGCTTGAGGCGGGCGGTAGCTGCCCAGTGGGGGGCGATGACCCCTCCCACCGTCGGAAGCAACCCCTGGCGTCACACTCTTCGCCAATCGAGCAGAAGACTTAAAACCGGTAGACTGTCGCTTCCCGTGTTGGTTCGACGCTGTGAGGCGAAGCTGGAGTGTCCTCTCCAGGGCGCAAAGCCTGGGTAGGTAGATATGGAGGAGAAGCTGTTACCCATGCAGCAGGTCTCCCCTCTCCACGTTGCTGAAATTATCCAATAGAAAGGCAAATGCCAATACGCATGGTTCCAGCAACGAGTATATAATCCGATGTTAAACAAGGTAAAATTCACGGGAGACATCTCCCGTCACGCAGGGTGCAGTCGCGCCTCCACAGAACTCCAGTATCAGCTCTTGATACTGGTAATGGCTCAAAAGGGCCACCACTTACGGGCTATTCATGCCCGTGCCACCTCTTGGGTGACTTAATCTTTATCAATCTATCAATCAAGGTAAAATTGTCTTTGAAAATGTAAGGTGTCCCTTGCGAAACGCATCCAAAGGCGTCAGAATATAATGCAATGTAAAATTGAACTTTGGAGAGTTAATTTTTCAACTTCCCTCGACAGTGAAGAAAAACATAAGAAATATTGAGAAGATTCGTGTTAGAATCATTAATCTTACCCTTTCGGTCACATTCAACAACGTATGTTTGCAAGAAAGAATGCTACCAATATATATATATATATATATATATATATATATATATATATATATATATATATATATATATATATATATATATTTCTTCTTCGAGGATGTGGGTCCCTTTAATTAAACCAGTGGTGGTACCCCTAAAAATATATATATATATATATATATATATATATATATATATATATATATATATATATATATATATATATATATATATATATATATATATATATATATATATATATATTTATATATATATATATATATATATATATATATATATATATATATATATATATATATATATATATATATATATATATATATTATTAAATATGACCGAAAAAGGTCCTAGTCAATAACGGCTTCTCCAATGGTTTCATCGAAGACATCATAAGAAGGAAAGTGAAAAGCCATGCAACCTCCGAAGAGACAACTAACACAACACCTATACCCCCTATTAGACTATTTTACAGGAACTTCTTTTCCACAGCTCATAAAACAGAGGAAAGGGTCCTGAAAGATATTGTTAATAGAAACGTTATCCCTACAGACAAAAATCAGAGGATACAACTGACGATTTACTATAAAACCAGAAAAACGGCCAGCCTACTCATGAGAAACTCTCCAGACACAAAACAGAACGCTTTAAAAGAGACTAACGTCGTCTATGCCTTCAAATGCCCACTTGGGGACTGTAAGCTCCAAAAAACCCAGTATATAGGCAAGACAACAACATCTCTTTCTAGGCGTTTAACGATGCATAAACAACAGGGCTCCATTAAGGAACATATAATCTCTTCCCATAACCAAACCATCGCCAGAGAAATCCTAGTAAACAACACAGAAATCATCGATAGATACAGCGATAGCAGGCGGCTTGACGTTTGCGAGGCACTACACATCAAGAAGTCAACACCAGCAATCAACAGCCAATTATTGCACAACTATATTCTACCCACCTCAAGACTCCGCTCCAATATAGAAGCATCAAGAAATATGGACCAATAGGCTTTCTACAAACACTTCTATTCAATACCCATTGTTTCTGTTCTGTCTTGTGTTCTGTCTTGTGTTAATGCCACATCACCCTTCCCACCTCACTCAAATGTAATGCCACATCACCCTTCCCACCTCACTCAAATGTAGATATAAAATCAGGGAAACGCAAGTTCTAATCAGTTGTGTATTTGTGAAGTCTTTGAAAATGTAATAAGTTTTACGAAACGCGCCCGTGTCGCGTCAGACTAGAAATAAAAATGAATTTTGGAGAAGTGATTTTTGATTTACCTCCAACAGTGAAGCGTAATGTACGAAAGATTGAGAAAATTCGTGTTAGAATTATTAATCTTACTTTTTCGGTCATATTTAATAATATATGTCTACAGGAAAGACTGCTACCAAAATATACTAATATATATATATATATATATATATATATATATATATATATATATATATATAAATCTATAGAGAATCCGATCAGTGTGAAGCCTTTCCCCCCACACCGCGTAGGGTTTGATAATGAGATCAATCAATAGGATCCTCTGAAAAGCCTCTTGACTTCGCAGGGAAAGTATTTCTTGTTCTTCATCTCGTTAGCGAGATAAATTCAATAATATCCCGAGCAAATACTGAACGAACCATCACCGATATATGGGGCAAAATTCAACCACCTTTCCCCCCTCCTACCGGGATGGCTTCCTTGCCGTCCGCATCAAACTGAAAACAGGAACGAAGCGCTTTGGCAGTAACCGGCCTGGTCTGGGCGCACAGGTGTCGAGAAGAGCGGGTGCCAATTCGATTAAGACTTGATTGATCAGAAATATACACAAGTCGGGCGCGCTGCACAAGTGAGATTTGCACCTGGTGCGCACTCCTGTGCAGCGTCGGGAGGGGCAAGAGAGACTCGCCGTGCGCACCTCCGAGTCCACCTTCCCCGGCAAGAAATGAATTTTAAATATAACCAACAGAGACGGAAAAAAGGAGAAAAAAATTATCAAATCAGTGACTGCATTTCGTTAAACATGTTTGCCTTTGTAGATGTGTTTTCTACGAGACACTTTTTAGAGTTAGGAGGAGAGCGAGGGTCTGGAGACGAAGGGAAGAAGGCCTGAGAGGCTGACTTCCAGGAAGTTAGAGTGTCATTGATGACAATAGTTTGTTTAATTGTGGCAGGTGGCGGGAACAGTAAATTATTCCTATAACAAGTATTAGGTATATTTTAGTTTCTGCCATTAACAGGTCAACATCTTCAATGACTATAGTGTAGTTTTTAAAGTTGGTTTTGAGACTGATTAACTAACATCGCTCAAAGTGTTTGGCTTGTCCCGCTAGTAACGAAGGATTTAAATCTAAGCGTCTCTGACGCCAGGACAGTGATGATGCAGGGGCCAGATTCACGAAGCAGTTACACAAGCACTTACGAATCTGTACATCTTTTCTCAATTTTTGGCGGCTTTGTTTACAATTATTAAACAATTAATGAACCCCGAAGCACCAGGAGGCTATTTATAACAATAACAACAGTTAATTGGAAAGTTTTCATGCTTGTAAACTGCTTAATTAATTTAACCAAAGCCGTCAAAGATTGAGAAAAGATATACACGTTCGTAAGTGCTTGCGTAACGGCTTCGTGAATCTGGCCCCCTGGTGTATAACTCTAGACATCACGTTAATGAGGATATTCTCCCTAGTAACACTACTTATGGCTTCCCTTGAATTGACTGTTTTATCCTGACTCACTACAACCTCTACCGTCAACTCATCAGGTGATCTGTGTGAAAGTCATTGCCGTTGTGAGGTGCAGGAATATTTGGCGACCTGGTTGTCACCCCAGGTCACCCCAGGGGCGGTGAGGGTCGCCAGGTTGGGGGGGGGATAAGGAGGAGACGCCGGGTAAAAGCGGTAGAGGAGATTGGGTGGTATTTGCACACTGGACTAATTTTCCTTTGGATATCAATGCAAAATGCTGAATGTAGGATACATTTGTAATCCCGCTTTCCAGAGAACTGAAATTATATATATATATATATATATATATATATATATATATATATATATATATATATATATATATATATATATATATATTTATATATATATATATATATATATATATATATATATATATATATATATATATATATATATATATATATATATATATATATTATTTACTTGGACCACCTGACTCTCGAACACCACCTGTTCATATCATATTGCTGGAAAATGGTATTGGAAGCCTATTTTGAGATTCTCGAGGCCTTTACCACGTTTTGATCGCGGTCAGTTTCAGTCACCTTCAGGTCAGTCTCACCCTTCAACACACGTGAAACTGGAAACTGAAATGATTATATATGTACGAAACCTCATTCAGTTGTTGATGGGGGTAGGATGAGAGGGGAAGGTGGGGAGAGGGAGGGGAAAATGAGAGGGAAAGGGAAGAGAGAGAAGAGGGGGAGGGTAAGAGTGAGAAATGGAGAGTGCACAAAAAAGAGCGAGAGGGAGGGTGGTGTAAGAGAAAATGAGATGGAGAGAGTAGAGCGGACGGGGGGGGGGGGGAGGGAGTGGAGGAGCTCGAGGAGTTAGATGCGATAAAATTCGCAGAAATCTCTAAAACGGCCATTAACATCGGTAATTTTGTAATGACGTGTCAGCTGCTCAGCCAGCCATGGCCTCGAGGACGGTGCTTGGAACACACCTGAGGAGGTTCAACTGCAGCGCGGCTGGCTGTCCACCGGTAGGACTGGTGGACAGTTGAACGATAGGACGGTTAGACGGTAGGAGCGTTCAACAGTAAGTAGGTTAGACAGTAGGAGGACTGTTGAGCACTTGAACCGTAGACGCTTGATGGAAATACAGACTAAGGAATGTGTGCACTTACAGGAAGACACAGGCGGAAAGCCGGAAGGAAGGAAGAAAGGAAGGAAGGAAGGAAGGAAGGAAGGAAGGAAGAAAGGAAGGAAGGAAGGAAGGAAGGAAGGAAGGAAGGAAGGAAGGAAGGAAGGAAGGAAGGAAGGAAGGAAGGAAGGAAGGAAGGAAGGAGAGATATACATCTAGATACACAACAAGTTCTCAGAGCTCCCATGATGCTCGCCAATGATAATCATGAATATCGGAACCAAGCTTCGTTCTGTCTCCATCTCTTTCTCCCTTCATCTCTCTCTCTCTCTCTCTCTCTCTCTCTCTCTCTAGAGGGCCCAGTTTAGATATGTCAAAGCAATCAGAGACGACACACATTTTCAAAACACGCCGCTCAATGAACCCAAAACTACCAAGAGGTTAAACCTCCCTCTATGCTGGAATTACTGGCTAGGTATTTAACACAAGCGTGTCCACTGTAATGACAGAAACATGATAATGTGCGATACAGCTGTAATCTAAATCCAAATTACTGGGCCCTACGAGGCACTCCACGACCACCAATCGCTTTTGGAAGTGTACATTAACGACCAGTGACGCAGGTGGAATATGCACTTAACAGATAACAAAAATTAATTACACGGGGAGTTAAAATCTATAAGAACTGCTAGGCGAGAGAGGGAAGCTTAGGAACAGAAATAACTCGGTAACGTAGAAACTATCCTACTTGAACAATGATAAACAAAATGGTGAATAATGTTATCCAGTTGGACAGAATGTTGCAATGTTCTCAACGTTCTTACTAAAGTTCTCACACGAGTCATAAACACTTACCCATCGCTCGGATATAAGACTTAAGACACTAAGACTTAGTGTGTCTAGCCAGGGAGGATCATCTCGATAAGTTAATAAGACCTAGGATGGGCGACCTCGGCAAGACTAAAAGGCTTGTTGTTGTTGTTGTTGTTTAAGATTCAGCTACTGGGAATAAAAAGTTGCAAGTAGCACGGGCTATGGTGAGCCCGTAGTGGACTTACCTGGCACAGGAGCGGGGCTGTAACTTAGTAAAAAGGTTGCCTACCCCCGACATTGGAAACAATGTCTATGGCTCATGCAGACAGGCTAAGTGAAACAGCCAAAGCTGTTTACTCTCTGTAGAAGCGTGTGTGTGTGTGTGTGTGTGTGTGTGTGTGTGTGTGTGTGTGTGTGTGTGTGTGTGTGTGTGTGTGTGTGTGTGTGTGTGTGTGTGTGTGTTGGGGGGTGGGGGCTTCTGAATGAAGGTGCTATAACGATTAGTGAAATAGTTAATCTGCTCTATGGCAGACTTACTCTTTGAAAAGCACTTAAATGAACTCACGCGATGTCCGTGTGTTCTCACGCGATGTGCGTGTGTTCTCACCGGAGAATAGCGGCTAGCACGCGTGTCACGCGCGCGCGCGCAAACATTCAAACACATGAATACACCGTCAAAACAAAACCAAAACACTTGCACACACAGATTAAGAATACATACATGCAGGCAACACACACACACACACACACACACACACACACACACACACACACACACACACACACACACACACACACACACACACACATGTATGTGTGTGTGTTTTTGCAGACGATGCAAAAATTATGAGAAGGATTAAAACAGAAGAGGACTGTTTGAGGCTTCAAGAAGACCTAGACAAGCTGAAGGAATGGTTGTTAGAGTTTAACCCAACCAAATGTAATGTAATGAAGATAGGTGTAGGGAGCAGGAGGCCAGATACAAGGTATCATCTGGGAGAGGAAATTCTTCAGGAGTCAGAGAAGGAAAAAGACTTGGGGGTTGATATCACGCCAGACCTGTCTCCTGCAGCACATATCAAGCAGATAACATCAGCGGCATATGCCAGGCTGGCCAATATACGAACGGCATTCAGAAACTTGTGTAAAGAATCATTCAGAACTTTGTATACCACATATGTCAGGCCAATCCTGGAGTATGCAGCCCCAGCATGGAGTCCATATCTAGTCAAGGATAAGACTAAACTGGAAAAGGTTCAAAGGTTTGCCACCAGACTAGTACCCGAGCTGAGAGGTATGAGCTACGAGGAGAGACTACGGGAATTAAACCTCACTTCGCTGGAAGACAGAAGAGTTAGGGGGGACATGATTACCACAT